>NC_141091.1:23965838-24083338 GCF_041138505.1 Cibotium barometz
TGAGGTATGTACACATCCATGTATCCAGGTCTCTGTATGAATCCATCCGTTGAGATACGCATAAAGTGATCTCTATAGTATAGCATCTTCGGCGGTATAGGCTGATTGGGTGTAATCCAAGTCTCTTGAGTGTATCGCTGCCATAAACCCTGCTGAAGGACTCTGTTCCTCTCACTGTGAGAGAGCTGGATGTGTGGTGCATGTATATCATACTGGAAAGGTGGCAGGTGATCTATGTCAAGACCATGTTGATTGAGCCACTGTATCATCTGTGAATACCATGATCTCCTATCTCCACTCTCTGCGAGCTGCCTGGACGCCTCAAAAGCTCTATGTGAGAGTCGATATGATGGCATATCTCTGATCCTCTGTATGAAGTAGATCGTCTGGAAGAGGGCCTCTACTAGCATAGGAGGTGCAGCAAACTCCGTCTGGACAATGTCATGTGGGACAGAGGGTTTGTTGCGGATCATCCATGCGAGCATGAGAATCTGAGGCCTCTCTATCTGAGACCATGTGGAGGTGGCGAGCCCAGGTGCCCATACTGCTGCAACATACATCAAAGCAAGGGTGACTAGTGTGTCAAACAACCACCCCTTGGTGCGGAGCTCCTGGAAGTGTGCCTGGTGACACTGTCTCTCTAGCATGGCCAGAGCTGCATACCCTCGTGTTAGTCTATCCCTGGCTGACTGTGCCGTAGCAAATCTTCTTGGCGGAGTCGTAAATGTAATCCCCAGGTACACATGAGTCTACCACCTCTACCTGTCCTGTTGCTAGTGTGAAGATGGCCTGTCCTCGTCCTCGAACCGGCCCTGAGGTGTGGAAAATCATGGCCTTGGTTTTCCCAAGGTTCACTGTAAGCCCCGTCTGTGTGGAGAAGTCGTCGAGTGCATGGAGATGGTGCTGTAGTCCCATCTGCGACTCAGAGACCAGAATAATATCATCTGCATACAGCATAGTGTGGACTGTGGTACCTGAGATGTCTACCCCGTCCCCACCACCGTGACCAATGAAGTCAACCACTTCATCGATGTATAGCCCAAATAGTGTAGGAGAGAGTGGGCATCCTTGCTTCACACCTATGGTGCTAGCAATAAGATCAGATAGCCCCCCGGGGCATCGTATGCGCCCGAGGACCTGCTCATATAAAGCATAGATGTCCCAAACCATCTCTAATGGGATCCCCAATGACTGTAGGCATTGGAAGAGTCTCTCTCGTGGCATCGTGTCAAATGCTTTGCGGAAATCCTCAAAGCAGCAGTATAATCTCCTCTCGCGCCCTAGCCTGGTCAATCAGACATCTCAGAGTGAATATATGGTCAATAGTGGAGAAAGCTCGTCGGAATCCAGCTTGCCTTGGTGCTCGCAGTCCCTCCTTTTCTGCATATGAGCTCAACTCTGCCTCGAGCACTGCGCCATAAAGTTTGGCCAATGTATGACCAATCATGATAGTCCTGTAGTTGCTGGGGTCTAGCATGTCTCCCGCTTTGTGGAGAGGCACGATGGTGTGAATAGTCCACTCAGCTGGTAGGCCCTCCACTAGTGCTCTATTAAAGAGGTGAGCAACAAAGGGTCCCAGTGTGTCAGCTGCATAAATAAGATGCTCACTCTATATACCTGTGTGGTCAATCGATCTCCCATGCTGTAACCCGCGGATAGCTCTCTCTACCATCGAGGCGGTAAAGAAATTAGAGGTGGTAGGGCGGGACTCCTGTGGCTGTGGTATGGGCGGCTATTGAGGGATATGGGAGAGGCTCTTTGCATATGTGTGCCATGTGTGTGGATCCTCGATCGGGGTATGAGGGCGAGGCTCTCTCATCCTGCGCCATGCAATGGCTGCATCTCTGCTCATGAGCAGGTGGTATATGTTCCAGTACTGTGCCTCCTCATATGCACGCCTCTTACGGCGTGTGAGGGTCCTCATCTGTCGGCTCGCATGTCTCTGTGTAATGGTCCTCAGTGCTCTCTGGGCACGGAGGTGTCTATATAGCTCTCTGCACTCATCATCATACCACCGGTTCTGGGGCATGCTCCCAGATCTATCTCTGTGTGCAATGTGCGTATGATGGGGGAAGCTGCGGGTGGCGGCCGTATGTAGTAGAGATGACAGCTGGGTGGTGAGTGTGTCTAGAGGTGACAGGGGATCCATCTGGAGTAGCCCGTCATATACATGATGCTCGTATATGTCTGCCAAGTCATGGGTGAAGTAGAAAGTTGTATGTGATGCCTATGTGGGCTGTGTGGGTGCTGGTGTGGAGCTCGCCAGTGACAGTAAGAGGTACGTGTGATCCGCAACAATAGGACAAGGGGGGATAGTGAAAGATGTCACTGCCTATGTGGTCTCCATGGACCCCGTGATGTAGTCCACTGTGCTCCCTCCCCCCCTGATCGTGGTGGAAAGCATGTCAGTGCTCCTGAATCCTGCCACTGTCTCATCCCGTTATAAATAACGAGATGGTGTCGCGCTTCTGCATATGGTGTCTCTCCCAATGGCCGTGTGTCCTCCTCCTCCCCTCTACTCTCCTCCTCTGCTGTCATGGCATATCTCGATCCTCTAGGAGAGAAGTAGCATAGAGCAATGTATAACACCCTGCTTGCCGAGAGCTGCAGTCTGATCCACATGTTTCTAACCTCCTGGTCACGTGCTACCACCTGTAGGCGCTCCTGTAGCTCTCGCTTGAAGAGTACTGCTATACCTCCAGATCCTCTCGATGTGCTTTGCCGTGTGGTCCCAGTGTATGTAAACTCCCACTGATAGCCCTCTACTTTGGGTAGCCCCCTCTCTGGGCGTCTTTGTAAGTAGTATGATGTCCCGTCCCTCCATCACCTTCTTCCCAACATGTGTCCAAAGTGCTCCATTGCAGTTCCAAACTGCTATGTGTATCTGTGAATCTGGATCTTCCATAGCCGATGTCCCATAGGCCGCCTGGCGCTAATCGGTGGCCTTGCCATCGATGATGACACGGCCATCGCGATAGAATGCTCTCTTGGCCTCTTTCCGAGCCTGTAGGACTCTCGGCATGCATGTTTTCCTGTGTTCTATTTGCATCCTTGTAAGGTCGTCATCCAAATAGATGGAGAGAGAGATATTAAGCGTTTACTAAAGACCCAATGGGCCTATGAGACCAAAGTGATACAATAATGTCCATGGCATATCTTATCATGGAATGGAAAATAAAACAGAAAGAAAACATAAATATAGCTATCTTACTGGGGTGATACAAAAGTGTCCATGGAAACTCATCTTGGAATACTAAGATCATAAAAACATGGGAGCAACATCAGCTCTGAGTAGATGGTATACCACTCTCCAAAATGTCAAGCATGGGGCTGACGAGTATGGCCGAGAGGTCTCCCTCAGCTAGCTATGTCACATGGAAAGGTAGCTCGATGGCGGTGGAGCATGTCCTGGATCTGGAGCTGATTAGGTGATCGCGGTTGACGGGGGGGTCGAGGGCGTTGGGCACCTTGGAGTGCAGAGGCTTGGTCCGAGGTAACTCCTCTTGGGCGATGTAGGTCCACAGAGAGAGAGAGAGAGTTATATTAACGTCTACAGAAGGCCCCAAGGGCCTATGAGACCAAAAGTAATACAATGGTACCATGGATATACTGAGCCATGGAAAACTGAAAGGAAAAGTAAGATGAAAACATCTGACAGTACATGTGATCAAGAGATGATCTTGTGTAGAGTGAGATATGGTCTGATCAGCTAACGACGATACCTGCCTCGGCGAAAGGGATGTGATGGTGGAGTGAATGTCAGGCCTCTGTGATGGGAGCGTGACATGTCGGCGGAGAACCTCACGAATCTGTCTCTGTGTGGTGGAGGGTTCTGATGCTCTGGGTCAGGGACGTCTGGCTTGCAGAATGGATCGAGCTCTCTCACTAAGAACTCCTCTGGGGTGTGGAGCTGGAGCGTTGATATGGGTGGTGGGCTCTGATGTCATAGTAGAGTAACTGTTGTGGGCAGTGGAATTCGATGTGGATGTATGTACTACAAAGAAATCTGTGATGGCTCTCTGTGAGGTGTCTTGTCGGAGCCGGGGCTGTCTCTCAGCATGCTGCCTCAACACTACATCCCTGTGTCGTCTGAGCTCCATCAAGTACATGCCCAAGCACCTCTGATCCTCAAACTGTATCACCCATGTGAGTGGTCCGAATCCCTCTCGGAAGAGGCAGTGGAATCTCCTCCGTATCTCATAGTAAGCCGGGCAACTGAGCATATAATGGGCCTCATCCTCTACTGCTCGTGTGATGCATACTGTGCATGTCCTCTCCTCATGTGGGATATCCTCAACTCTTCTAGTCTCTACTCTGAGGCGGTGGGAGGTACCTTGAGCTGGCCGATCGTGATACGCATGGCATGTGACGTGTGTCTGTATGTATCCCGGGATCTCAAAGAATCCATCCTCGGAGAGTCTCAAGAAGTGATCTCTGTAGAACTCACACTTCTTACCAATCTCTGACGGAGACACCCATGTCTGGTGTATGTGTAGCTCGAGTAGATCTAACCGGATGATCCAGTTGATCTCCTCATGTGAGAGATCAAGGTATGGGGAATCCAAGCTATACTGAAACGGGGGGAGACGGTCCATCTGTATGCCATGTACATGAAACCACTCGACTACCTCATAGTACCATTCATGTGTCGGCAATGGTGGTGGCTGTGTTGCTGAGGAGGAGGGCAGTCCAGCTCGTCTCAATCGCTCCCTCCCTCTCACCGTATAATTGCATAGAGGACTCTAGTGCTAGGCGTGGGAGGCGATCTCTATCAAGTGTGTATACATGCTGAATATAAGTGAGTCTGAAAAAGGGCATTTGTAACCAGTGGGGCCGTAGTTACTTGGGTCCTTGGGATCTCTTGCTTTGTGGATGGGGACAATGTTGTTGGTAGTCCAGGAGGGTGGGAAGCCTTCGCAGAGTGCTCTGTTAAAAAGACTGGCAAGAATGGGAGCCAGTACGTGGTGCCTGTGGGCAAAATGATTTTCCGTGTAGATCCTCATGATCTTTTGCTCTCCCATTATGCAGCTTTTTAAGAGCCCTAGTGACATTGGGGGAATCAAAGAGATAAGATGATGTAGGCCTAGGGATGTGTGACATTTGTGGTATAGGTTGGTTTGGTACATCATACAATTGTCGTGCATAGGCTTCCCAAAGGCTAGGATCTGTGCTAGGTTTAGGTGCTCTTTTTTCTTCCAGAATGTGCCAAGCTTCTGAGTTGTCCTCGCTCAAAAAGAGCTGGTATAACTCTTGTTCTTGTCTGGCGAGAAATGCCTGTTTCTTTCGGCGAGTGAATGTATGGAAGATGCGTTGCATCTTATGTGCTGAAATCAGCTCATGTTCCCTCTCACGTAAGAGGTGAAGCGTGGTGGTTTTGCACTCTTCATCATACCATCCATTCTGGGGTTGCGATCCAACTGGCAGACTTGCTGTGGAGCATGTGGTATAGGGGAAGTTGGCGTGGGCGGAGTCATGGATGATGAAGGAAAGTTGGGATGTGATGGTGGAGATAGGGAGGGATAAGTCGAGAGCTGAAATGTGGCGGGGGAGAGAGAGAGAAGCAAAACTATTTAAGCAAGTATCCATCTAGCATGTATAAATCCAATAGTTTATAAGAAAGCAAGAAAAGGAAAGAGAGGAGCTCACAAGTAAAGTATTGCAAGGAAATCATTATGTATTGCTTATTGTAAAGAATGACTTACATACAAATGATTAGTTTTCATAGTAAACTTAAAAATGGTATGGCATCTATTACTAGTCTCAAGCAATTCTGCACATGGAGTCCATACACTTTCCGTATTTGACATTAAGCATAGGGTAAGAAATGCCTTTCAAGTATTTTTTTGGACACTAAAATGTTTAAATAAGAGAAACATAAAGCCGAATTTTTTGTCATGCCTTTAGGTACACACACACACACATACATACAAGATTATGACCAGCCTTGTGTTCGCACACATTGATGTCTCGAGGTGGACAAAGCTCAATGTCCACCACGAAGACCTTATTCCCTTTGTTCAAAGAGAGAAACCAGCCGTGTGTCCATCCTAGCTTGCGCTTCAACTCACTTGATCTCTCTGCCTGACACCCATGGTGGACATCTCATCTCTCTCTTCCTTTTCTCTCTAGATGTTGGAGCCCCTCCTTCATGAGACTCTTTGGCTGTATTTTCTGCACCTTCTCCTTTCCAACACCATATTTAAGCTTGCTAGTGTGTTTTCGAAGCTTCCAAGAGTGTTTCTAGGTGGTATTCACTCACCTACACACTCCCAGTGACTGAAGTTCACCAAAACAGTCCTTAATTTTGCTTTTTTTTTTTCTTTTGGCTGAAAACCCTAAGTGCACTCTTCCTTTCTCAAGTTGAACCATTGGGGAAGCTTTCCGAGGGTTTCCTTCATTCACTTGAAGACTTGTGTCACGAAGAATCACAACAGATTGAAGATTTCACACTCCAGATACTTCCATCGCGAAGACTTTCACTGTCATCGACTCTACTTGCAATTGGTAAGCTTTAATGCTCAATTATGGAAGCAAGTAGTAGGAGGGAGGAGGAGGACTCCATATTCACATACTCTGTGTAGTGTTCTCTTGTCCTACGTGCTTTCTTGGAGATTGTTCCTTGGTGGAACAATAGAGGACAGATGGTAGAGAACATTGACACATGAGAGGGTAGTGTGAGTTGCATATCTTCACCGACAACCATATTGTTTGCAATACTGTATTCATATGCATTGGTATGGAAATCTAGTAAGAAATGCCCATGGTACTAGGAACTTGGTTCTCCCAAGATCAATAAACATTATTTGAGGGAGGGAATGGCCGTTCCGGCTCATTGTGTGTCTCTTGTCAATTCAACAAATTACATCTTGTATTGTGCTTGTTGTTCATTAAATCTTGGTGTATTTAAGTGTATTGATTAAAATTGTGTTCAACCAAGGATTTCACACCTAGCGGTGGAATTATATATATATATATATATATATATATATATATATATATATATATATATATATAGAGAGAGAGAGAGAGAGAGAGAGAGAGAGAGAGAGAGAGAGAGACGCATATACATGTGTATATATATATATGTATATGTATATGTATGTTTGTATGTTTGTATGTGCGTATACACACACACCCCCACACACACACATGTGTGTGTGTGTGTGTGTGTGTGTGTGTGTGATATGTATATACATATGTATATGTATATGTGTATGTTAAATATTAACATTGATTAACCAAGTGCTAGGTTGTTGTGTAAACTAGCACTCTATTTATGCTTTAAATAAAGCGGTTCCAATGTGTGTGAACAGTCTTTTGTGTGGGAACATTCTCTTAGAAGGATATAATGTAAAGTAGTGATAAGTGGCAAAGTGACACCTATTAGGAACACTTGGCATCATATTTAGCATATGCATATGCATATGCTCCAGGTTTCTCTTATTAAAAGAACCTATCTCTAAAATGAATTTATGCTTTCCATTATTGTTGTATTTCCTCAATCTCTCTGTCCTTATGCTGACAATCTTGTTGGTTATCATCTCTCTCTCTCTCTGTGTGTGTGTGTGTGCGCGCTTCCCACTATCGGTGTGCTTGCACACTTTCCTTAGGCATACCTCACTAACAATTGGTGTCAGAGCCCTTTTCTCCAATTGCCTAGCTACATTTAGTGGGGCTCCATGCACAGAACGAGCCTCTGCTTCTCGCCGCCAGCCTAGAGTCAGGCACCGCCGCCCAAAGGCTATCGCTGTTGTGTGCGGTCGTTCAGAGCCCGTCGGCCAACTAGACAGGTAGCACTACTGCCTAGCCAACCAAACACTACTGGTTAGATGGGGGCCATAACTACATAGATCACCACCACTATTGGCGGTGCGACTGCATGCTCCACCTCAGCTTGCGCCTGCGTCCACTGTTGGCTCTTAGGCTTTATCTGTTGTTGTTCCACCTTGGCCTAGGTAACGTCTCTAAAGCTCTATCAAGTTATCATTCAAAGGCTTCTTGCTCTCTCGAGTTATCATTGAAGGAGCTTCTTGCTGTGTGTCTTGTGCCTTCAAGAGAAAGAGAGAAGAATTGGATCAACTCACACCAAGATCTTGCATCTTGTTCACAATGGTACATGTATTTTGAGGATTTCTTTTGCATGCTTTTTTTTTTTGATAAATTCAAAGCCTTTGTGCTGCATATTTAGGTATTCTTGTTTATAAGGGGGGGATTTGTGAAGTGGAAGCATCCTTAGGCACTCTTGTACTTTTGCATATCATCTAGGCACTCCCGTGCCTGTGCAACACTTTCGGAGTCTTGTGTTAATTCATTGAAGTATACATGGTGTTTTTTGGTATACTTCGGCGATTGGACCTTCAATCTTGTCATATCTCGGTGCCTTTTGTGCATACCCCCTACCTCTCACCTTCTCTTACTTTTCGAATTGCTCACATCAAGGGGGGCTTTCCTTCAGCTTTGGGAAATCCTATATTGTGAGAATGTCGCAAAGAGAAAATACCATTGAAATTTCCGGGGGTTTGGTGGGTTCATGACATCTAAAGGTCGGCTTGATGGTCCTAACTACTCATTATGGAGCTTCATGATGAAGTGGAGTCTTGTGTTAACTCATTGAAGTATACATGGTGTTTTTTGGTATACTTTGGCGATCAAACCTTCAATCTTGTCATTTCCCAGTGCCTTGTGTGCATACCCCCTAGCTCTCACCTTCTCTTACTTTCCGAACTGCTCACATCAAGGGGGGCTTTCCTTCAGCTTTGGTAAATCCTATATTGTGAGAATGTCGCAAAGAGCAAATACCACTAAAATTTTCGGGAGTTTGGTGGGTTCATGACATCTAAAGGTCGGCTTGATGGTACTAACTACTCATTATGGAGCTTCATGATGAAGAATCTCCTAATATCCAGGGGACTATGGGAGATTGTGGAGCAAGAGCCTCGTCTTGTAGCACCCCAACTCCTCGAACCTCCCCAGCAGCATCAAGGGAGACTCAAACTGTGGCACATGTGGTGTCAGGCATTTTAGCACCGCCTCCTGGACCCACCGAAGATCAAAGACGGTGGGATGTCGGTGATGCTCAAGCAATGGCCATGATTGCTGTCTCAGTCAAGCGATCCATTGTTCCTCATATCTGATATTTGTAGCTTTGCAAGGGATGCTTGGGTGGTCCTTGACGCCATGTTCCAGCCTCGCAATGAAGCACGAGTCATGTACCTAATGTGGGAGTTGGACAACGTGACCATGAACAAGGGTGATTTTTTCAGAGATCACCTTACCAAGGTAACATACTTAAAAGAACAGCTGTTGAATATAGACGAGGTACTTGATAACAGAAAATTGGTCACCACCATTCTTAGCTCCTTGTCTTGTAAGAGTTTCCATACTTCTCTGAATCTCACTATGAGAGGAGGAGGCACACAGTAATATACAGATTGATGCAATGATTGACGGAAGCAGTAATACTTGTCAATCTGAGGCAACTGGAAAACCAACCGATTGCGATTAATCCAGATTGTCCAAAGTATCCAAAATCTTGCCTAGCAAAGAAAGAAGCTTTGTGGTTAATTTCCTTGCCAATTTAGAAAAACATACGCACGAAAATCTGGTAGTTAAAGACACTAATAAGTGATGTAAGAACTCCTTGGTATCTGTGGGATTCCATAACAAGTGTGGAATGGTCTTATTCAAGCACGGACACTATATGCATTTGGTAGTAGCAAATTTTTTTTTGGCATATTTGCCAACACAGAGTACTCTTGCAATACATCTCTATAGGAAAGTCTTTGTTTGAGTTTGAGGGGGAGTTTACTATTTGATATTGCTTGCAAATTTTGCTTCCACCATTTTTCTGTTTTGTTTAATTGCCATTTGCATGCTTTGAAAACCATGACTGAGGGATGATAAATCTATAAATATTTGATGCTATAATTTGAGCAAAACGAATTGTAGTAGAAGTATGGAGCCCTTCTCTATGTAATGTCTAATCTTGCAATCAATTCTCGAGGGTCATGCAATACATCTTGAAAGGGTTGCATTTGATTGTTTATTTGCTACCATGTAGTCCTATAATAATGCATACCCAATTCCCATCCTATTTGTGATTGTTGAAATGACAAGACCCCTTCCATCACGAGATATCGCATCCTGCACAATGTTTATACCTTTAGTAGATAGAAAATAAGCTCTTCGAGGAGTTGTAATGGCCAATGGAACAGTAAAGACTTTATCCCAATATGTATTTTCTTGCCTCAGAGAATTTCCTATTTGTGGAGGTCTCGTAGACCAATGTAAGTATTGCAACACTTCTTTCCAATTAGCAATCAATTTGCTTGTGTATGGGCAACTCGGAATCTTGCCTCGCACACGCCCAAAGACTATGTCTTGGTATTGTAACTACCATTTAGGAAAGGAAGAAGTTTTAGGTTTTTTACACATTTCTGTTACCATGAGCGTCCAAGGTTGTTCCTGAGACAAGAAAGTAGGTAACATTGTTGCTTTTCTTGCCAACACATGATAATGAATATTTAGACATTCAGTCCACCATGCATTTTAGGTGAGCAAACCTTTTGATACCTTAGCAGCCTCAGCGTTTTTTGTGTTCTTTTGATCTCCACAATACTTCCCTTGTCTGTGACATGAAAGAAGAAATTTGTTTTTTTAAAAAACCATATCAACAATTGCAAGAAAAACAAAACTGGATGTATGCCATGAGAATAGATTTCACAATGTGAAGCCTGCCATGAAGTTGCCATGTGGGTAATTTCCGATAATCTAGCTTCATTTGTATTTTTTGCATTACCCATTTAGTAGCAGCCAAGTGAGAGACATTCCAACCCAATGGATATCCCAAATGTCTGACAATTTTAGTGGGTGGGAGAATTTGCCCAAGCCATAAAATACTTTGCCAATCTTCTTCCCTTAAAGGCAACAATTTGATTTCTTGAAGTTTATAAACAATGATGCAACCTCACCAAATAGCTCGAGAGCTTGCTTAAGTATACATAGATCATTCTGGTTATTTTTTTGGGAAAAAGAAGGATTCATGAGAATCAACCCGAGCAACCAAGACACGACCATGTGGCAATTGCAACCCATGTAGATGTCCATTGTTAGTGAGTTTATTCATATAAAGAAACAATGGATAAGTCGCCATCGCATATAACAAGGCACTCAAAGGGCATCCTTTTTGATTGGTTTTTCCAACCGCTAGGGAGAGGACAATCCTTTTCCCAAAATACATGTTGCCATGCTATCTTTATATAGCCAGTAAATGACATTACACATTTTTTCTCCGAATCCAAGTATTATCATTACTGCTGTGGTATAATACAGTATCAAAAGCTTTAGTCACATCAACTTGCAGGAACAGACATCTAGCTCTGTGTATTTCACATATTCTATCCCCACATATACATTGCAAATATTGTCTGCGATTTGTCTTCTGGGGACAAAACCATATTGTGTCAGATGAAGACCCCTATTCAAGATGTTTTTGATTCTAGTAATCAATTTGTAGACTACCGTATCAATGTAATAAGTCTCCAATTTGCAATATTTTGACATATTTGTTTTTCTAGCACCAACTTAACCAAACCCTCTTGCCATAGGATGGCATAATTCTGTGTAACCATGATTGATTGATCATAAGCAAGAGCGACTGTTTAAGTATATCCCGAAATTGCAGAAAGAATTCAAGAGTTAAGCCATCCCATCTCGGGGATTTCCGTTCGCCTAAAGATTTAATTGCATTGTGCTCTCTCTCTCTCTCTCCCTTTGGAGATCCGCAGAGATAGATTACTGACTTCTTTAGAGGGACTACCCGGGAGGACACACAGCCGACAGCCCAGCAGTGGGCACCCCGTGGGACTCTAGTTGAGAGAGCTATCCAGTTGGGCAGATCCAAACGCCCGAGGGTTCGCGGATCCTCACATTGAAGACGGTGCCTACACCAGAGGATTCAGAGCATCATTGCGAGGCATCGGGCTCGTCCGACCAGGCATCTCACTATGGCAGATATCCAGGCCATCCGGCAGAGACCCATGCTAGAGCTCCTAGGATGATTACCACTCCAGCCATATACTGTTGTACTCACTGTCACTTTTGTACTCCCCCATATTCATGTATTCATGTATCCATGTACTCATGTACCCCATTTTGACTAGTAGCATTAGCTTCCCAATCTCCCTAGTTGCTGCTTCCGGATGCTCCCTACTGATGTATTGTAGGGCTAGATACTTACCTTTAGTTCTTTCTTTTCTTTTCCAGACAGTGTATCAGATGTCACATGGTTGTAACTTTGGTCTCATAGGTCACTTTGGCCTTTTGAAGACGTTTATATAACATTTCATTTCATTTCATTTTCTCTCTCTCTCTCTCTCTCTCTCTCTTACACACACACACACACACACACACACACACACACACACACACACACACACATACATACATACATACATACATGTATGTATGTATGTATGTATATATCACTCTTACACACACGTGCACCCCCCCTACCCTGAATATATAAATGTATATATAAATAATATATGTGTGTGTGTGTGTGCGTACATATATGTGTATGTATATGTATATATTTACATATATATCTATATGTATGTATGTCTATGTGTGTGCACATACATACATAAACAGACCACAACATGCCTATACATGTTCATTTGTGTTTGGTTGTGTATATGGATGTGCGTATGTACGTACGTGTTAACACACATGCAGCAGATGCTTCTAGTTGTCATGACGGTCCAACTTTGGACTGCTTTTTGGAATCTTTTTTTTTTCAGGTCGGTGAAACTGAGCCATTTGTTTTAGAGCTTCTGAAAGCGATTCCATCAACAATCATGGACCTGGAAAATCATCAAATTCATTCCTTTTATGAAGCTGTAAGCAGCATGTTTTAACGATACCTAGGCTACACCATGCCAGGGGGTAGTTTTTAATTAAAGATATAGCTTTTTTTATAAGTTTCTCTTGACATGGAAACACTCGATGATGGTCCAAGGAAGTGAGTTGCCTCTAGATCGAGTTAAGGTGCACACAAGATCCTGATGAATCATTAATGACCATGTGCATTTATGTGGATGTGGCAGGTGGGATTTATGATTCAGGCTGAAGGAGACCCTCAAAAACGGGAGGAGTACTTGCAAAAGCTTATGGAGCTACCAAACCAGGTATTAAGGCAATTTGAATCAACGACTGGAGTATGAGAATGTTGATTTTGCACATGTTATTCAAATGTGTTTTTGCATGATACATAATGGTTGGAGTTCTTACTATATTTTATAAAAAGAAACACGTCTGTTGTTTATACATCGGATGCAGCGATGGATTGAGATAATTGGCCAAGCCCAGCAAAGTGTGGAGTTTTTAAAAGATCAAGAGGTTATTAGAACTGTGCTCAACATACTGCAGGTGTTGGACCATGCCCTGATATATGCGTTTGTAAATTATGCAGTGGTTTGTTGATTTTCTATGCTAGCGTTTTTCCTTCAACTTACTCATTTTTATGATGCAGACAAATACAAGCGTGGCAAGCTCGCTCGGGCAGCCTTTCCTTTCACAGATTTCACTGATATACCTGGATATGCTAAATGTCTACAGGTACTTGTCTGTTTTAAGAGTATTTGCACATTTGAGCGTGCTGGGTGGGCTAGATTGCCTGTAAAATGGGCCATGGATATGCACTTAATGCGTACCTGGCCAGACAAAGTGTCTATACACCCCATTTGAGTGTCACAGTGGAAAAGGAGGATGGATGGGCAAGATTTCTAGGAATTGCGCAAACGGCTGTACACGTATTGCATACTTGGGGAGCCAAAGTATGTAAACACCCTAATTCTTTTCACTTTGATTTTTTTTGTTTTGTTTTGTTTTGCAGAATGTACAGTGAGCTCATATCAGGTAGCATAGCAACAGGGGGTCCCTTTGCGTCACGGACGTCTTTTGTTAAATTGTTGAGGTAGTTTTTTTCAATGTGCTGTGTGGTCAAAGCCTCAATGTGCTCTTTACTGACGTTCCTTTGTCTAACTTCTTTTTGGGTTCCGTAAATCATACCTTGGTCTTGTTCTTTGATACCTCCAGGTCAGTGAAGAAGGAGACGTTAAAGCTCATCGAGACCTTCGTAGACAAATCAGAAGATCAAGAGCTGATTGCCAAACAGTTTGTCCCTGCAATGATGGATCCTATCCTTGGGGACTATGCCCGCAATGTCTCTGATGCAAGAGAATCCGAAGTCTTGTCCTTGTTTGCAACCATCATCAACAAGTGTGTTTCCACCCTTTTATATTGTGATTCGTATCATCTTGTTTGCTGAAGGATGCTTTTGTATTGAATTTCATTGCTTGTGGTGAGTTCTAGCTTAATCCCTCGAGATAAAGCTAGAGATTAATGTAGCACATATGAGTAAGCATCCCTGAGCAATGGATTAAGGATGGTTGGGATAAGGGAGGTTTTCAATGACATGCTGCAGGTGTCTGTAGTTTGTTTCATTTTGATTTCTTGAAATGTATTATCAAAGGACTGTAAGGGTGAATTTGATGTATGTGTGGGTGGTGGTAACAGGCTTAAAAGCGCTGTGCTTGATGATGTGCCTCTCATTTTTGAAGCAGTGTTTGCTTGCACCCTTGAGGTAAAAGCTTGAAACATGAAAATAATTGTGCCTGGGTATAACCGAGTGTATGCTTGGTCTGGTAACGGATGAGTTCTTTCTCTTTGTAACAGATGATAACCAAAAATTTTGAGGACTACCCAGAACATAGGTTGAAGTTCTTTTCACTACTTAGGGCAATAGCTAGTCACTGCTTCCGGGCACTTTTCAAACTATCGGGTCAGGTACAAAGCAGAAAGAAAATCCATGTGATTATTTGCAGTTTGTCTCTTCTGCATTGTGGGAAAGGAGAGGTAGGGGGGATAGAAAATCTCTGTACAGAGTGCCAAGCTTACATTTGTTTGCGTCTACCAGCAATTGAAACTTGTAATGGACTCTATAATATGGGCCTTCCGGCACACTGAGCGGAATGTTGCAGAGACTGGGTTGAACCTTCTCCTTGAAATGCTCACAAATTTTCAGGTACACTGCTCACCTTTGTATTAATATGCCGATGTGTACAGGCATGCTTGTCCACTGAACTATTTCATTTTTGCAACTTACTACATGTCCATGGACAAGGGTGAATGAATGCCTTTGCCTGCTCCACTTTTCCATCCTTGTTTGGGGGTGTTACACAAGTTTGTGGTGGGCCTCGTGGCAAAAGCGTACCCTTCTAGAGGTGGATTGGGAGTTTGAATCTTACTGGCCCCTACCAAAGGTAAGTCCTTCATTGCCAGAGGGGTGTCCAGGCTGTCTGTGCTGGATGAAAGTTTGGTGATCTTGTCGATGTGTGGTGGGCCCTTAAGATGCGTCAGTGTGGACTTTTAAGATTGAATGTGCTGGCCACCAATTTTGTGGGAACTGCCATTTTAATGTCCAGTGTTGACCATGTGAAGTCATCCTTAGTGCCAGGCCTTGAATTGAAGCTTAGGAGTCCATCTTTTTCTTCTTCACATTTTAATTATCCTGGCACCCTTTTCTATTTTCATTTTTTTGACAAGTCCAGGCTTCCATAACTGAAAATACTGAGCTTCCCCTTGCAGCACCATGCTCTTTCCATGGGACTGTGTGGCAACTGGAATCCTGGTAGGGGTGGCTGGGCACAGCAAATGGGAAGTGTGGGATCCCCAGCAATGCAGTCGACATATATCACATATATGAGGGCTTGACATGGACAGCCATGGATGACCAAAACAAACAGGAGGGGGTTTAGTTTGAAAAGATGAGATAAACTTATACATGTCAAGTTATTTCACAAATTTCAGCGCTGTTGCACTAGTGATTGACGCCAGCCTTGATTCATGTTAAAAGTGGAGCATGCCTGTCGTTTTTTACTCTCGAGGCCGGTTAACCATCATGACCGCCAACAGCTTCTGACCCACCAGCATGACTGTGGTCCCATGGTGGGCAGTGATTTGCCTGAGTGATTGCCCTGAAATTTACCTATGTGCTGATGCTTATGCTGTTTTATGATGTTGGCATTGATGCATTTGGTATCATCAGATAGGCAGTCCTAAAGTTCCGTCTGTGCATGTCTGGCAGGTGTCTGAGTTTTGTAACCAATTCCATCAAAGCTATTTCCTTACCATCGAGCAGGAGATTTTTGCAGTGTTAGCTGATACATTTCACAAGCCAGGGTTTAAGCTACACGTTCTCATCTTGCAGCATCTGTTCTGCCTGGTAATACCCATTCCCCTCCCTCCCTCTCTCTCTCTCTCTCTCTCTCTCTCAGTTTTTGTGTTTCGGAAGTAGAGTTCGTGGCCTTTTGAAGCTGTTTTGGTTGCACAGATATGTTATTGCAAGAGCTTTGTCTGCCACACAGGTCGACTCTGGAGCACTGACGGAGCCTCTATGGGATGTGAATTCCTTAGGAATTACAGCTTATCCAAACAACTTTAGTTTTCTTCATGATTACACAATTAAGCTATTAAGCTCCTCTTTCCCCAACTTAAAACCATCAGAGGTAAACTTTTGTATTGCTTTCTTATATGATATGTCCAAATTGCATGTGTCTGTGAGGATTGGATGCTCTGGCGGAGAGGCATATGTAAAAGAATGCCAAGGTTTAAAAAGAGATTTTTCTGGCATGCAGGTAAAAGCCTTCGTTGGTGGCCTTTTTGAGACAAGGCATGATCTTGCTAGCTTTAAAACTCAACTCCGGGACTTCTTGATACAGTCCAAGGAGTTTTCAGTTCAGGTAAGAGAGAGCTAGGTGTGGTGTCCAACAGTTTGAGCCTATCTAATGGCCTACTTATTCTGCTCTCTTTACTGTGTAATTGACAGGATAATAAAGATCTTTATGCAGAAGAGGCTGCTGCTCAGAGAGAACTAGAACGTCAAAGAATGCTAAGTATACCAGGATTGATTGCACCAAGTGAGCTGCATGATGAAATGGGGGATACATAGGTTCTTCTTTTTGGTGTTAGTGGGGGGACAGGTTTGTGAGTTAGAGCTTTTATGCCAGGACTCCGATCAAATCTGTTTGTGGGTTTTCTTTGTGAGTTTTTTTTGGGAGGCTGGTTGGGCCAGCCAACTGAGCCATCCTAAACTACTAGTGATACTTCTGGACAGTCCAGGGGCATCTTCTTATAAGGTTCAGGGAGTTCGACCTGGTAAAATGCCCTTTGAATGAAGGCCTCACCTTCTGTCTGCAGTAGTTGAAGTAGAGAATGCTCCAAACACATTTCAGATTGATCTCCGTGTATGACTTTGGGCTGCCTTGCAAGACGTTGGTTCTTCCTCTTTGCGAGGCTTCCACTATCATTTTAGAGAACAGGGGGAGATCAATGTTAGTGGCAGGAAGGAAATGGCATTCTTGCTTTTATCAGAGAATGCCATGATAAAAGGCTTGGTTTGGCAATGACACCTCACCTGTGTAACAAAATTGAAGGTCATTCATGGATTCATGTTCTATGTATAAACAGTTCATTGGATTGAGTGGTGTGCTTAGGTTGGTAGGATAAACCTCAGGCCCCACGTGTTTCACTCCTCTTTTTAGAAAGATGTTGATGTTAATGTGTAAGCACACCAGACTAATGAGGCGGGTAATTGATAGCACACGAGCTCGAGGGGCTTTGATATGGGTTTGGGGTAAAAATAGTTTGCCTAATAAGCAACTTGTGCAGAGAAATAAGCTATGCATTTGCAATGTCCTTCTCATTACTCCATAGGCTGTTCATGGTAGACTGCTGTTTGTTTTCAATATTTAGGAAAATGCCTAGACATTGCAGTTAGCCTGTGTTGATTTCAACATCTATTTGTGAAGAGCAAGCCACTATGTGAAGGCCATGTAGTACATTAGGACGAAGAAGTTGGGCTCCCTTGATCGCTCTCTACTCCTTTTCTTGCGCGCAGTTACCTTCATAAACACGTGGCACACAGTCCATATCCTCAAATAATTCCCATCACAACCAAGAATTCCCTTCAGAAGTTTGATGTCTTGATAGAAAATCTATTGACCCTTTCTACTCACATTATAGAAAACTTTAGAACATTACGGTTATATATATATATATATATGAATCAATACTCCCTTCCAATAGTTTGATGTGTCTTCATGTAAGAAGTAATGGCCCTTCCCATTCACATTATAAAAAGCTTTAGAACATCCTAACACGTAGGCCTATTACAGTTATAGACCTCCGTGTTATAGCCACATTCCAAACTACTTTGTGTTGTTATTTGCAGGTTTTCAATGCATTGGCTTTGCCACCTATATTTTAATGTAACAATGGGTAAACCAAGCATGGCTTTCTAAGCTTGTGAATTTGTCAATTATCAAAATTTTCCGGAAATGATAAATTTAAAAGGAGCATTTTGATGCTTACACCTTGAAAGTGGAAAGATAAAGGGGGTGTAAAAAACCTGCAGAAGAGAAATTATACTTCTGCTAACTTAAAAGAGAAATTTCCAAGATATAAAAAAGAAAGAGAAACGTGCATGTAAAAGCGCCAAGGCGGGATGGAACCCAAGAAAGCAAACTGAAGTGCATTTTGCGAGTGAAAAGATAGTGTGCAACTATATATATATATACATATATCTACGTACACATGCATATGTAAAAGAATTTATATATTTATATATTTTTGTGTAAGTGATGTATTTTATATGTATACGTATGTCTCTTTACATGTGTATGTTATTATGTATACTCGTTTATATATATGTGTACTTGTATGTGTATTTATGTGTGTGTATATATATGTATATATATACATACTTGTATATGTATATGTGTTGCACATAGATATTTGCATGTATATGTGTAAACACATACGTATATGCATATATATACATTCTTACATGTATATGCATATACTTACATACATGTATATGTACATATACTATCATGAACATATGCATATGCACGTGTAAATATTTATAGACACAACACATAAATTCATATCTAGGATTTAAACTACACTCTATTCTCACTAACTAATGACTAAATATATGCTATTTTCTAGACTAGTTCATCCTAAGTTTATCCTTACTCATTAAGTGATAGTGCTTAAAGCTAGTCTTTTTTCGTAAATGTAAAGTTTACAGTTACCCTTGAAGCTAATTAAATGTAATTTCTATACATATGGTTATTGAAATGCATGATTAATATGCTAAGTAAGGAAAGAGTCAACTAAACTTACTTAACTATGTGTAATATTTAAAAACTAAATGAATTAATTCCTTATTTGTGCAATTAAGCAGCCCCCGATGCTGTACTCTTATGCGTATTCTTATCAACCAATTGAATATCCTTTAACGAGACATTAAAGCTAACCAATTTTTTCGCCTAAATTCATGCTATAAATTTCCCTATAATTAGTCGAAAGTTTCTATTCATTTTCTTTTTAATTGGGCTAGTTGTCACCCTAATCGCAAACTCTAGTCAATCAAAAACGAGGCACTAATTCCCCATCTACACAGACAACTATTGAAGATTTATCCTTACTGTATGTTTACTGTTTAGTTGACAAATTCCCAGTCTTTTGGAAAAAGTGAATCAATTCACAAGAAAAAAAAGGCAGGTAATGCTTAATCTTATAAAACTCTCTTTTGTGAGTAAGTGACTTGAGTACGCTCATTGTTGGTTTTAGAACTTATACATATAATTGGCCTTAAAAGCTAGATTCCTCATGTTACAGAATCAATGCCCAGGACACATACAATATATCGAAGATGCTTTTACAATACCTAATAGTGACAGGCTAAAAGTAGTATGCAATATGATTTATGACCAACTCTTCGAGATGCCAGACATGTAGCACAATAATAATTCAAAGTTTTATATTCAAAAAGTAGTTATATAAATTCTTGGAGATTTTCATTACACTCAAAAGATGGGAGCATCTGAAGGTGGTGTTATAGCAATTCAAATTCTATTGAATCTCCTTAAATTTACCCAAGGAGGTGCTAGAGTGCTTCACTCCTAAGAGAGGACCCTAGCACCCCCATGACCAGGTATTATTTTTATTGCTCGGAGTGTCACTCCAAGAGAGGACCCTAGCACCTCCATGGCGGCCAAATATTATTTTTAGTGCTCGGAGTGAAGCACTCTAGCGCCTCCTTAGTTCTTCACTCTCACATTGGCCTACTCAGCTTCTACATGCTCCTAATCTCCATGTCGTGCATATTGCATTAGAATTGGTGGGCTCCTCCTGTTCTGTGGGTTCTTGTATAGATTGCACAGCTTCATGATCCCACACCAATTGCTTGAATTGTACCGCTAAACCAGTAAACATACGTTAATTCCTCCACTAAACAGCTCTTAAAATTGCGTTGATTTCCTAAGCTAATTAACCATCAAGCTTAAGCTAAGACCTAAACTCGTCAACACTAATCTTGCACGCCGCCCCCCCCCCTCCCCCCTGTGCTAAGAAATGGTTATTATTAAGCTTATTGCCTAGGTTAATTGAGAATTAACTCCCTTAACCAATTAGTTCTCAAAACATTAAGTCTAAGCTTGCTTCAATGTATGACACTATTTAATATGCTAATTAAGCTTTAAACACTCCATTAAAATAAAATACGTAGGATATTTTTCCTATCTAATCAAGCAAGCAAGCCACTATTCTCCTATCCTAATCAAAGGCTTTATGCTGCCATAATCCTTCGTATTACCACCCTAATTAAAGAGAATTTTAGCCCCTATACTTCCCTAATTCCCATTCTTATCAAACCAATTGAATCTCCCTTGATCACACAATAAGTCTAACTATTTTTTACTGAAATTCATGCAATAAATTCACTAATTGAGCACTCTAATTAGCAAAAATGGTTCCAATCATTTTCTTTTATAATTAGGCTACAACTTCACCCTAATTTCCTACTCTAGTCAATTAAGAACAAATCTCCTACTCTAGTCAAACAAGAACAAGGCACTACCTACTAATCTACACAAACAAGTACTTTATCTACTTGCCGTGCTAGCACTTGACCTTTTTCATTGCAATTTTCACATGCTTGAGCATCGATGCAGCTAGGGCTAGTGTTTATGTGCCAATTAACTCTTTTACAAAGGATTATTTTTTATGGTCTCATTAAAAACACAATGGACCATAATAATTTATAAGGTTTCAGAGAGAGGTCATCTAAAACATGGAAAAACGCTCACATATGGTACCAAAGCACAACATTGTTGGGATAATTGAGTTACAAAACTCACTGAACTCAACCACTGCAAAATGTATCCTTACAGCTCACCGTAGTTGTATCTTATCTTTAGCTCACCATTGCAAGCTAACCTTCATAGTTTAACTAACCATTGCAAGCTACCCTTCATAGCTTAATTGTACAACTTGAGAGCTCAATTAGAAACTAATAATTCTTCTTTCATGGGTCAAGTTTAAACTGCCTCTTAAACTCTCAATTCCTAAATATTTCTTTATTGAGAGAATATTTAAACTCTTTTATGGTTAAGATTGAACTGACTCTTAAACTCTAGATTTCTCTATTTAGAGCTTGTTTGTGGGACATTCTCACATTGCCCTTATAATTTTGAGTGTGGGCATGGAGTAAGCTTCTTTGAGAGTCTTTGTGCCTTCTCTTGTTTCTCTTTGTGCCCTATTCTCTCTCTCTCTCTCTCTCTCTCTCTCTCTCTCTCTCTCTCTCTCTCTCTCTCTCTCTCTCCCCCCCCCATTACACAATCTACCTCCTCCCCATTCCCCTGTGTGTGTGTGTGTGTGTGTGTGTGTGTGTGTGTGTCTTTCTCTCTCCATGTAAAAACCCTCACCCACTACACAACCCCTCCCTCTCTATCTCTCCCCCAAGCCCTCGCCCACCACTACACAATGTGCTCCCCCCCCCCCCCCCTCTCTCTCTCTCTCTCTCTCTCTCGTGGTTAGTCCATGGAGTTATATTCAATAAGTCTTGTATTTGAATCTCACTCCTGTGAGATAGATCATCGTGGTCTCTTGGGAATATTCATACAACGTTAAAAGCTTCTCTCTCTCTCTCTCTCTCTCTCTCTCTCTCTCTCTCTCTCTCTCTCTCTCTCTCAGCAGCGATTAGTCCATGGAGTTGATATTCAACACGTCTTGTATTCAAATCTCACTCATAATAGAGAGATCATTGTGGTCTCTTGGGATTGTTCCTACGACGTCTCTCTCTCTCTCTCTCTGGCTCTCCCTCCCTACCTCACACACAAATGACATGAATATAATTTAAGATATATTTCCAAACATTCATCTGGATGCACAAAAAGTGTGGATGATTGATAGGTGTAAAAAAGAATGCTTTTTCCTATGCTAATTACCTTCAAGCATTAAAAACACACTAAATTTATTTTTCTAGGAAACTATAAAACATAAATAAGTTACAATATGGGTGGTATGATGATTTAATGGTTTGATCAATTTAAAATGAGAGCATATTTCCCTTGTTTTTGTAATGTCTTCATGCCTAATAGTCCAGTTTTGTCTTGCAATCATGCAAAAGTTGTGTGTAGCAAAATTAACACAAAATTATGAAACTGAAATAGCGTGGAGATGGAAATATAGTGCTATAGTATGCATTATAAACATAGCATATTTTCTTGCTTACTTTTTAGTGCTGCAGACTCCTCTTTGGGTCCACCCCTCCCGCTGCCCGCTTCGCTGTGCCTGCCTGCACCCCCCCTCTCTCTCTCTCCTTCGCTTCTGCACCGCCCTGCCGCCCTGCCCTGTTTGTTTCGCTTTCGCTTTTGCCACCCTGCCCCCTTCGCCCCTGCACCGCCCTGCCCTGCCCTCTTCGCTGATCGCCCGCTGAACCCGCTTCCCCTCCCCCCTGCCCTGTTCGCTTCGCTTTTGCCGCCTTGCCACCCTTCGCCCCTGCCCTGCTCTCTTCGCTGTTCGCCACAGCTGCTGAGCGCCGCCCTGCCCTGTTCGCTTCACTTTTGCCGCCCTGCCCCCTTTCGCCCCTGCGCCGCCCTACCCTGCCCTCTTCTTCTTTTCGCTGATCGCGCTGAACCCGCTTCCCCTCCCCCCCCTTCGCTGTTCGCCCGCCTCTTTTCTCGCCTGGGCTGGCCCGTCCCTCTGCCTCCCTGTTCACACCCACCCTTCCTCAGGCCCCCAAGGCGCAGCAACATAACTCTCTTTCTCCTCTCTTTCCCTTTTCCCTACATGACTTGAACCCCCCCTGTTGTTGCTGCTGTTTCGTGCCTGTGTCATGGATTAATTAATTTTCAGTCCATTGGCTGTGGGAAGTTCTGCAAAAAGTCATGGCCAAGACTGGGTTTAAAGAGGAGCTCGTGAAGGTGGAGGACAAGCTCGGCACAATTATCAAAGAAAACAAGAAGATGGTCGACTCTTCCGTCACCGCAATCATCAACCGCCTCTCCAAACTCGAGAAGGGATTTGACAAAATCCAAGAGCTCGAAGAGAGATCTTCCAAGCAAGAGGCTGAGATTTTAGCCTTAAAGGAGGAACTAGTGGAGGCCAAATTGCATGCTAAGAGTCAAGCGGCTGAAATCTCAGCCCTCAAAAAAGGAGTTGGAAGCCACTTCAAAAAGCAATCTTGAGGATGGAAAATTTCAGCCCTCCTTTATTGAAGAGCTGAATACCATCAAGGAACAAATGAGGATCATTCGAGAGGAGGAGGAGCAACATAAAGAGAAGACATCTTCATGGGTGGAGGTGATCACAGACACAAAAGAAGATGGACGAGGCGGAGAAATGGATCGAGGTCGCCAAGAAAGGGAAAGGTAAAGAATCGCCACCCATCCCCACTCCCACCATCATCAACATGACCCTTGAAAAGGAGCAAAGGAGGAAGACCCGAGCCTTACATGTACGAGTGTCCGGTCTAAAAGACCGTGATGATGCGGAAGGGGAAACCAAGGAGCTCTTCTCTATGATGGGCATTGAAGCCACGCACACAAAGGCATGGAGAGTGGGAAAGAAGAGAGAAGGTAGTGGTGGCGAATCTTCTAAGGAGAGTCATTCGTTTCCCCTCCATGGAAGCGAAGAAGGACTTCTTGAAGAGACGTCCTACACTCAAGAAGACGGGAATATTTCTTGGGGATGACCTCACACTCTCGCAACTTGCCCACATGAAAGAAGTTATGCCAGAGATAAGGGCAGCCCGAGAGAAAGGGAAAGTGGCCTTCTATAGAGATGGTAGAGTGGTGATTATGGAGAGGCGCTCTTCATGACGGCGCGAGACCTATGGGACTATACTCAAAGTTGCTACTTGGAATTGTAATGGATCTCTACGTCTTGATGTAGGGGCTTTTGAGGATAGTTTCACTGGGAGGGACATCATCTTCTATTGTGAGACGCATCAGGCTCCTGGAGAGTCCATGCCACATGTTAGTGGATACCGATGGGAGAGACAGCTTGTAGACAGGAGACTCGTTCAGAGCATAGAGGACGTGGCTCAGGAGGAGTGGCAGTATTGTTTAGAGAGGAGCTACAGCCACTGATACATATAGTCCGCAAAGATGAGCAGGCTAGGTACATGTGGGTTAGACTGAGGGCAGAGACGGGCAGATATCTCTACATTGCTATATGCTATTTTGCTCCTAGTACATCAGTGTATGCATCACCTAGCGGGCAGTCTCCCTTTTCTATTTTGGATGATGACATTTGGGAGTTCTCCAGGGATGGTGACATCATTCTCCTGGGGGACTTCAATGCCAGGACCGCCCATAACCAGACAGTATTTTATGATACTCTCAGAGGAGATGTTGAGGGAGCTTGATGTTAGGGATATGGGCCTATCTAGACTCTCACAGGATGAGGAACATACAGTGTATGGGAGGTATTTGATAGACATGGGGACTGCACATGGATTGGCCATCCTGAATAGCCCAGTCTCATTCCCTCTTTTCAGGATTTTATGGTAGGCACTAGGCCGGTTGTTGGAATAGCAGTGGATCATGCTATCTTGTCCTTCACTCTCACATTTCAGTTCAGGACCGCTCCATTGGGACAGGTCTCCACACACACTCATTATACCTTTACGAGGGAGACTGACACCGTGTACACGGATGAGATATACAGACGCTTATGTGCCGAGGAGCCGGGACGGCCATTAGATGAGCTCACTCAGATATTGATAGAGACGCTTCATGCTGCAGCATCAGAGGCATATCCCCATAGTCAGCCTACACGGAGACGACCTGGGAACATGCCCCAGAATAGTTGGTACGATGAGGAGTGTAGAGAGATGAGGATCAAATTACAGAGAGAGGTGCTCATGGGTGTTACCACTCACAGACAGTCACAGATTACCTTCCGGCACCTAGTGCGACGGAAGAAGAGGGCTTATCTTGCTCAGTTAGAGAGGGATTTGTATCAGTTATTTATGAGTCGGGACTCAGGTGAGGCATGGAGACTATTCCATGAGCATTCACCATCACCAGCCATTACCTCCACAGAGATTTGGGGTGAGTATGCAGCATCCTTGTACATAGTAGCAAGACAGCCGCCCCTGCCAGACCCATCGGAGCCATGCCCAGAGACATGTGATTTCTTTACTATTGCTGAGATGGTAAGGAAAGCTATTGACAGGATGAGGACGGGGAGAGCATATGATCATGATGGTTTGGTAGCAGAGCACTTTATTCATGCCAGAGATATGCTTGCAGAGCTTATTGCTATGATGTTTAACCGAGCCATGTGTGAGGGTTTTCCTGAGACTTGGAATATGTCCATGATTGTGCCTATCTTCAAGTCAGGGGATCCCATGCTTCCTGGGAATTATCGTACCATCATGATTGGTCACACATTGGCTAGATTATATGCATCTATTCTTGAGCAAGAGTTGAGTAGATGGGCAGAGAGAGAGGGCATATGTGCATCAAGGCAAGTAGGGTTCAGGAGAGGTTTCTCCACTCTTGACCATATCTTGACACTCAGAGCTATTATTGAGGAGGGCAGATTATATGGCAGGAGGATTTATTGTTGCTTTGTGGATTTCCGCAAAGCTTTTGACACAGTATCGAGAGCCAGACTGATGCGCAGACTACAGGAGATGGGAGTGCCCACCACAGAGCTGATTTGGGGAATCATGGCTTTATACAGGACAGTTGTGGGGCAGGTGCGTACTGCTCACGGTATATCTGAGATGGTTCACTCCACTATTGGGGTGAAACAGGGCTGCCCCCTTTCTCCCACCTTATTTGGGATGTATGTGGATGAGGTTTCAGACTATGTAGAGCGGGAGGGTGACAGAGGAGCACAGCTTAGCAGGGACATGGATTCCGCTGTTATTGTATGCTGATGATATTGTGCTGATCTTAGATTCTCCAGAGGGGATGCAACGTCAGTTGGATGCATTGCACACGTTTGCACAAGACAGTGGATTGTCTGTTAACCTTGGTAAAACCAAGGTGATGGTGTTTAACACCACAGCACAGTGGGTTAGGAGGTCAGTACCCACCTTTACATATGGTCAGGAGAGACAGTGGAGTATACAGATGCATATACTTACCGTGGTGTGGTTTTCAGTGGCCCACTATTTTCCTTGAGGAGAGCAGTAGAGACCAGATTGATCGGAGCTTATGCAGCATTGGGGAGACTAGAGAGGATGTGTTCGCAGGTTCAGTTTCAGGAACCTCGAACAAAGCTCTGGCTCTTTGACACTTTGGTTACTTCAGCCATGCTGTATAGAGTGGAGATATGGGGACCCTCAGTGGATCACCACAGCCGAGCTAGTAGCACTGATGGATGGAGACATATGGAGAGGCCCTTGGTTTCTATGATTTCCCGGATGATTAGGGCCAAGGCCTCCGTACCACATGATATTATCCGTGCAGAGATGGCTGCCCCCCCATTGGTAGTAGAGGCACTCACTCGATCAGTCTCCTTTATACATAGCACTTGGGCTCTCCCTAGAGACAGATATGCTCGCTTAGCCCTGGAGTCTTCATGACAGTTGGCATCACAGGGAGACGGATCATGTTGGTATACACAGATGACAGCTTGGTTCCAGTTCCATGGCTTTAGTATGGACAGGCTACCTCCATTTCAGTACTCCCTGGATGCACCCTCCCTCTCTCTCACACGGGCAGAGATTACCAGACTTATCAGGCAGGACTTGATTAAGCTGGACACTAGGAGGACATGGATACAGCCGACACAGGAGCTTGGTGTACGAAGATGGCTTTCTATATAGATCATCTTCTCTAGCTCACGTAGGATGGGTTTGTGATTAGACCCAGCTATATGGATACTCATCTTTCTCATGGGGTACGGTGTGCTATTGGTCAGATGTGCACATCCTTACACCAACTAGAGATTGAGACAGACTGGCAGATTCAGAGGAGTACCAACTGAGGCCAGGATTTGTCAGCTGTGCCAGATGGAACCAGAGATAGAGTTACATTACATATGTCACTGTCCAGTATATTATGAGATACGAGGCCGTTTTCACTGCCTGTTTAGAGAGGGTTTCGGACCACTTTCTAGAGTCATGAGATACCAGGATCAGAGATGCTTCGGATTATACTTGCTGGAGCTTCATAGACATAGAGAGGGTCTCTTGAGAGGGAGGAGATCAGAGAGGGAGAGACACCTACAGAGGCAGATTACAGACTTCTTTCGACCAGAGATTGAGCAGTCAGGCCAGCAGGCATTGTAGCTAGCCCCAAAGTATAGCCGCACTAGAGGTACACTGATTGATCGGCGGGCTATAGAGTTGGGGCGGTCCAGGCGCCCCAAGATGAGAGGCCCATCTCGACACCGGCGGAGACTACAACAGAGGATCAGGACCATACTAGCACGGCATGGGAGACGTCCAGTCAGAGTACTCACCATGGAGGACATTGAGGATATCCACCATCGAGACCGATGAGAGACATCTTTGGATAGTGATGTGTATGATGCTTACCTTTGTTGCTGGAGTTTTCCTCCCTGATGTTATCCATTAGGAGCTCCTAGTACCGTACTTTTCCTCATAGTTGTTTTAGTTTCAGTTAGTTGTTTAGTTGTTTTTAGCTTTTCTTACACAGACATTGTATCAGATCCACCAATTGTTGTAACCTTTTTGGTCTCATAGGTCATTTTGGCCTTCTGAAGACGTTAATATATCATTTCATTTCTCACTGTGGCTCTCCCTCTCTCCCTCCCTCTCTCTCTCTCTCTCTCTCTCTCTCTCACACACACACACACACACACACACGTACGCATGCACGCACACACGCACATACGCACACATGCATACACGTGTCATTTGCTGATTTTGGTGATTCCGCTTACGCTGGGTCATAGATCGCACACGTTTTGGTAATTTAAAGTACCCACATGACTAGTTTCTGATAAGTGTGTGCGAAGTTATACCTTTTGCAGGTTGCAGCCTTGACAGTAGATCTGAGAGCTTGCCAAATCTACAAACAGCACTTCCACAACTTTTGGAGACTAGACATTGTTTCCCAATTAATCAAAACATCTTCAAATATATTGGGGAATTACACAAACTCTCTTTTTATTTTTTTAAATTCTTTTGAGATTAAATAAATAAATCGATAAGCATGTATATGAGAGATTCTGAGTACACTTAACGGTGAGTTATTCTTGAATTTATTATTTATAAATGATCGTCATAGTCTAAATACTCATAGAATAAAAACTTTTGGAGGCAAAGAATTAGAAGATAGAATATTTGACTAGTTTATGACTAGATTTTAGATATAACCTTCATTATAGACTATTTTGCGAAAAGTTTATCTTTTCGCGTAATATGAATGAGATGTTGAGGTAAACACAAAAGTTTTAGAGAGCAAGAAACTCTACAAGAGTGTATGAGATTTTAGAATGCCAAATCTCTTTCGTTTTTAAGTTATTTGAGTGCAAAGTGGAGCACTTGGCTGTTTTTGACAGTTTTATGTTGAAAACACAACTTTGGCCATTTTGAACGCTCTCAAAAAGATCTTAGAACTCATTTTTAGAGAACCATCACTAAGATATGTATTATAAAGTGTTAACATTCCTAAAACTTTGTAGTTTTTTCTCTACTTACAAAAACATTAGAAGATATTACTCTCCCAAAGAGACCAATTGTCAAGCTTTGCCTTAGAAATTGCTATCAATATTGACTATCTTATCAATATAGACCGGATGGAATAATACGCAAGCATAGTTATGACTTAGCTATAGCAACTAGAGACGATGTTAGTGGTTAGAACGTGATAATTAATATGTTAAAAATAAAGATTCATGTATGACTTGAAATAATTAAAATATTAAGAGAAGTTAAGGACTGTTTGAATTAAAAGCTTATTTTATACTTGAAATTGATTTTGATTGATTTGAATATGTTTTTCTAGAGATCAGTGTAAGATGATAAGAATGACATGATTTCTTTGCTTTGAAATGAATGATTGATGTGCATGTGTATGAATGATTGATATGCATTGCATGTGTATGATGAGACTCGACCTGAGATTTTGAGATTCGGGTCGGCCATTGTTAGATAGGGAATGCCGGATAGAGAATGAGGTTTATGCCCTCTGGGAGCCATGTGGTATAACCCAGAGAGAATGAGATTCAGAAAGAGGCATACCCGGGATAGCCACGATGTCCAGTGTGGAGGTTGGATGGACATGCAACGGAGAAAGCCCTAGATTGGCTGGATTTTGGTCATTATGACTAACCATGTTGTCGAGCATGGTGATGATGAAAGAATCTTTGAGATAGGCACATACGTAGTGATTGATTGAGATGCTATGTTTTTAATTGATAGAGATTTCTATTATGTGAATGTTTGTTTGAGATTCTACGATTCTTTGCTTATGTGATAAGAATCTTGGATATGGCATGCATGCTTGTTTTCTATTTCAGAAGGTTCATTTGATTGTATTGCTATATGTAGAAATAGCACAATTAAGTGAGTTTTAATGTTTTCTTAGATTAAGTTGTATGATTAAGATATGGTTAGAATATGGGTACGTCACAGTAATGAATGATTGATATGCATATGTATGAATGATTGATATGCATGTGTATGATGAGACTCGACATGAGATTTTAAGATTTGGGTTGGCCATCCTTAGACAGGGAACGTTGGACAGAGAATAAGATTTATGCCCCTGGGAGCGATGTGGTAGAACCTAGAGAGGACGAGATTCAGAAAGAGGCATACCTGTGTGGGACAGCCGTGATGTCTAGTGTTGTGGAGGTTGGGTGGACGGGCATCAGAGAAAGCCCTAGATTGGATAGTCGCGATTCTAGGTTCCCTTGGTGCACTAATGGGACCCATGAAGTATAAGCTCCATTTTTAAAATGGTTGTTCCGATATGATGGGGGTTAGTGGCACTCAATCCTTCTCGTGGACCATTATGAAACTAGGCTACATCTCTAAAGAGTGTAGGCCATCATAGTTTGGCTTGGAGAACCTTGCAGGAAGTTGTGACCCAGCTCCACCTATGTCACAATAGGATTACTCAACGAATAATTGAAAAGTCATCCTCATAAACACATTTCCTCATAATGCCATCTTGACACTCATTTCAAAAAAGCATTCATGCTATCAATTGACAGGGGGCCACCTTCCTTATGAGGTGTCTAGCTTTGTCATTCTTGATATGATGGGACAATCAATTTAAAATCCACTAGGCAATGTCTTCACTCCATTCAGATACATGGTTAATATGGAGAACAATAGAGTGTTGGAAGTGGTCAATGTCCAATCCGTTCCAATACATGTTAAGTAGAATAATGGAGCATTGGGAAGATCATCTTCCAATCCTAGAGAAGGTTATTGATTTGGAATTATCAAAAGGTGATCGACATGAACATGCATGGATCCCCTTTTGCATGGTGATGGTGGTGAAAACAAAATCCAAAAGAATGAGTAGACCATCTAGTGATACGCCCCATGGTGCAAGGCTTATTCACCAAGTAAAAAGGAAATATAGACCAATCTGGTGCTTTCATGTGCTTGATGGTCTCGACAAAGAAAACACACTTGGTGTGGCCAAAAGATAATACCTATACTTCTGTACATCATGTACCATGGCTAATCACTCTCTCTCTTAGTGGTTGTGTAATTGTATTCATCAACATCATTGAGTTGAAGGCTAGTAAAGGTCATTAGGAAAGTTTTTGTTGTGCTCCCCAAATTATGTTAATACACATCCAATAGTAAGCACTAATGTACTAATATGCACATGGAAAATTAGATCCCAAGATGGGTGTCCTCTTCACTAATATATCTTCTTTATTTTTGCATATGCCTAATCTGCAACTTATGGGTATGGCATATACAACATACAAAAAGATGAATCTTTAATACCCTACGTACCCCATGAATCTCTGCACCCCCCAGTTGATGGATGGTGGTGATTATAAGTTCACACGGATCTTGTTCTCATCTATGGAGATTTTGTTCTCAGAGACAATGTTGCTGTTGGAATTAGGGTTGCAGGAATGCACACACAACTTCAAGAAGATGAGGAAGCTTGAGCACAACACAGTAGTGTATTATGAGTGCCAAAAATGAAAGATAACAAGCCCTAGAAGATAATGGGCGTATATACAATGCACGGGGGAAAAAACCTCCTAGTGAGGGAAAAAGTGCCCCGGCGGTCCTAAGTGTGTTCACACACATCACTACTATAATATGGTAACAAATCCCCCCTGGAGTGATGCGGTGAACAAGAGCTAGCACTGATGTATAGGGAAGTGTCTAGCTATGTGGACGAATCCACAAAAGGGAGTAAGCCCAAAGTTTTGCGAAAAGCTTCGAACTTCTCACGAGGCAGAGCCTTTGTGAAAAGGTCTGCAAGGTTATCCTGTGTTGGCACATAAGCCAAACTGATCTCTCCTGCAGAGAGTCTCTCCCTGACATAATGGTAGTGCACCTCAATGTGCTTCGTACAAGCATGGAACACTGGGTTCCGCACAACTGCCAATGCGCTCTGACTGTCAGTGAAGATGGTGGTGGCAGATGGCTGCCCAACACCCAAATCAGCCATAAGGCGTCTGAGCCACACACACTCAACCGTAGCTGTGAAAGCTGCCCTGTACTCAGCTTCACAACTAGAAGTGGCCACAGTAGGCTGCTTCTTGCTCAACCATGATATGCATGAGCTTCCAAGCATGAAGCAAAAACCACTCGTGGACACGCGTGTGTCATAACAACCAGCCCAGTCAGAATCTGAAAAAACATGTAAATCTGGCGGCAATGATCCCCCCTTGGGATAAAACAACCCAAGATGCCGAGTACCACTCAAATAGCGAAAGATACGCTTCACTGCCTGCCAATGCTTAATGCCTGGGCTATGCATAAATCTGCTCACCTGTGAGACTGCAAACTGAATGTCTGGCCTCGTAATGCATACATAAATGAGGCAACCAACAGCTGTCTGATAGAGTGTGACATCAAAGTGATCTCCAACATCATGAAGACTCAACTTCAAACCTGTCTCCATTGGAGTAGCTATAGGCTTGCAGTCTTCAAGGCCAAATCTCCGCAACAATGTTTCAATATACTTTGTCTGACACAAAGCAATACCTCCATCACACTGCTTAAATTGTATCCCCAAATAATGATGCAAATGCCGCAAATCTGACATCTCAAAAGAGGCATTCAAATCAGCCTTAAAATCAGCAATATGACTCTCATTTGGTCCTGTGAGCAGCATGTCATCGACATAGAGAGCAATGATTAGATGTACACCATCCACACGTTTAACATACAAAGTGCTTTCTGTTGGACTATTCTGAAACCCATGTGCAGTCAAATATGCATGTATTTTTTCATACCAAGCTCGTGGAGCTTGCTTTAAACCATATAAAGCCTTTTTTAACCTGCACACTTTGTTTTCCTGCCCTCTTTGAACAAAACCACGAGGCTGCGATACATACACCTCCTCATGCAAATCTCCATTTAAGAACGCAGTCTTTATGTCCAGCTGATGTACATTCCAACCATTATGAGCTGCTAATGCACAGATGCTACGAACAGTGGTCATACGACATGTGGGAGCAAAAGTCTCATCAAAATCAATGCCCTTCTCTTGAGCATAACCTTTTGCAACAAGCCTAGCCTTATGGCGATCCACTGTGCCATCAGGCTTACGCTTCAATTTGTATACCCACTTAGTGCCAATGGCCTTCTTGCCAGGGGGCAAGTCACATAAAGACCATGTACTATTCTTCATAATAGCATCGTATTCTGCTTGCATAGCAGCCATCCAATTTTCTGAACTTTGTGCCTCATCAAATGAAACAGGCTCACTTTCATCGCACATACTAGAAACAGCCAATGCATAACAATCTGACGCATAAGAGGCACCATGAGAGCCAGAACGAGTGCGACTAGACAAAGGGGCATCCAACTTGCTGTCACGCAAAGTCTGCACCAGCCATCTAGGCATGTTCCTAGAGCCCTCAATCTCTTGTCTCTCATCCTCAAGTGCATCATGCACATCTGCATCAGATATAGGCTGATCTGTGCCATCATTTAAAACCTGCATAGGCTGAAAAACTGCCTCATGAGGTATTGCACTTGACTGTGCACCACTGAAAAGAGGCAACAATGTATCATAGACATCACGTGAGCTGATATCTGTCTCCTTAGTACATGAAACCAAGGGCTGAACTGCATCTTCCACAAAGACAACATCACGGCTAACCAAAATGCGCTTTGTCTGTGGATGATACAAACGATAGCCTTTGCTCTCAGCACTATATCCAACAAAAATACATTTGACAGCTTTGTCATCCAATTTTCTGCGATGTTGCACAGGCACTAATGCATATGCCAGGCAACCAAAAACACGTAAATGGCCAACAGATGGCTTGCGGCTATGCCAAGCCTCATATGGAGTGACAACCTGTAATGCTTTGGTGGGACACCTGTTTAGTACATAAGTGGCACACATGACAGCCTCAAGCCAAAAACCATGTGGTAGACTTTGACTCTTAACCATACATCTTGCCATTTCCATGAGAGACCTGTTTTTTCTCTCAGCCACACCATTTTGCTGTGGTGTATACGGCACTGTACATTGGTGTTTTATCCCACGCTCAGCCAGAAATGCATTAAATTCTGAAGACATATACTCCCCCCCTCGATCTGAACGGAGGGTGCCCATCTTACTTTCTGACACATTTTCAGCCATAACCATAAACTGTTTGAAGCACAAAAACACTTCGGACTTTGCCTTCAAAGGATATACCCATGCATGCCTGGTAAAATCATCAATGAAAGTCACGAAGTAAAGGTAGTTTCCAAATGATGGAGTTTGCATGGGCCCCACAAACATCACTGTGAACAAGCTGCAATCTGCGTTCAGCTCTCACTGATCCATCTTTGGGAAAGGAAGCACGCTGCATTTTACCCAATATGCAGCCCTCACAAACATGCTTGACAGGTGCCTCAAGCTTAGGCAAAGAAGACACCATTTCAGATTTCTGCAGGCGCAGCAAACTTGCAAAATTCAGATGACCAAAACGTGCATGCCACAGTTTTGCATTTGAAATAGCCTGCGTATCCATAATAGCACATGCTGAATCCTCTACACATTTGCCATCCATATTGAGCTTATACAGCCCTCGACATAGTGAACCAGATGCTACAATGATGTCACCACAAGAGAGATCATGAACAGTACATCTGTCATCCACAAATTTTACAACCAAACCTGTTTTGGCAAATGCGGAGACTGACAGCAGATTCTTTTTGATCCCTGGCACATACAATGCATCAAAAAGTGTAAAGGTGTTGCAATTTGCAACATTCAGCACAATCTGTCCAACTCCTTTAACGGGATAAGAGGAGTTATTGGCACAAGTGACAGTATTCCCTGTGGGAGCAGACTCAAGGAAAGTGAATAAACTGCGCTGCGAGGTGATATGCTTAGTGGCACCACTGTCAAAGTACCATACATCTGAATCTACTGCAGACATACATGTGTCATGCAAAGATGGGTCATAACTGCACTGCGCATTGAATGCCCATTCTGTATCTTGAACAACATTAGCAGATTCATTGTTAGAAGGAGAGGCATCTGCAACAGCCATACCAGCCTCTTTCTTCTTAGCCTCTTTCGCAGCCAGCTTAGGACACGCTTTGATGACATGATCATTTCCCTTACAGTACTTGCAAAATGTCTTCTGTTTGTCACCCTTCTTCTCATCTTTGTCTTCCTTCTTTGGTTGCGCAGCATTTGCAGATTTCTGCTTACTAGAAGAAAAGCCAGCTTTACCTTTCCCGCTTCTCTGACTAGCAACGAAAGCTTGATCTGCGACACGCATAATATTCCTGTTTTGCCTTGACTGGTCTTCTTGCAGCAAAACAGAAACTAACTCCTCAAATGATAAGGCATTGGGATTGCCTTTCATCATCAAGCGAAGAGTGGAAGCAAAACCCTGATAAGAATCTGGTAGACCATTCAAAACAGTCTGCACAAGTGAACTGTCTGACAGGATTTCATCTGAAGAAATGAGCTGCTCTTTGAAATCCTTGATCTTTGTCAAAAAGCTATCCATAGAATCACCTTCGTTCATATGCTCACTCTCCAACTGTTTTCGGAGGTAAGCAACACGAGCCTCATTTCTTGCCTGATACAATGTGGCAAGTACATCCCAAGCATCCTTAGAAGTCCTGCAGGAGCGAATATGTGGGATAATGGTACGTTTGACAGACAGCGCAATCAAGGCATGAGCCTGCGCATCTCTACCATCCCAACGAATCTGCTCTGCTGAAAGTGGTGGTTCTCGAACAGCTGCTACAGCACTTGTGCCTGCACCATCATCAACAGTACCTGTTTCTGATGTGTTTGCAGCATTCCCAGCCACAATAGGACGTGCATCAATACCCTGCACAATGTTCCATAACCCCTTTGCTACCAATACATGTCGCATCATATATGCCCACAATGGATAGTTGGTGCCATCCAACTTATCCTCAGCAGCCAACATGCGGAATACATCATTGTTGTCAGCCATGGCCAATGACTGTACTACTAGATGTAAATGTTGTCTGTAAGAGGTAAACCTGTATAAAATCGACCTGTGCTATGTAGCACAGCCCAAAACAGACGAATGGGCACCTGTCCTGTAGATTTTAATCTTGACAGAAAATCTGCACAGTAGGACGATTTTGCCTGCGCAGTACTTGGAATGCAAAAACGGAGGGCGAAATGACTTCAGATCAAAATTCTGAAATGAACAAGCCCTACGGGCTTTCCCACGGCATATACTAACCTGCAGACGCTCGTGAAACCTCGTCGCAATCGGAGGAGATGAAGCGGCAGGTGCCGGTGATGCTGCCCGGGAGGAGGAAGCCTGCTCTGATACCAATTGTTGGAATTAGGGTTGCAGGAATGCACACACAACTTCAAGAAGATGAGGAAGCTTGAGCACAACACAGTAGTGTATTATGAGTGCCAAAAATGAAAGATAACAAGCCCTAGAAGATAATGGGCGTATATACAATGCACGGGGGAAAAACCTCCTAGTGAGGGAAAAAGTGCCCCGGCGGTCCTAAGTGTGTTCACACACATCACTACTATAATATGGTAACAGTTGCATCCAAGGAGGACACTATGTTTAACCTAGAATTGACATTTGAGTGTGTTTTAAACAAGATGCAGTAGAGCTTAAGATGAGCAAGATGCTCCTCCCACTTTTGAGTGCATGCATAGGTTATCAATGAATATCTCTAGGATCTTTCAAAGGAGATTCTAAAGGGCTATCCTAGAGGGTTATACACATCAAGCATTGGAAAAAAAGGAAGGAGATCCTTCCACTTCATGTGCATGAATAGGTTATCAATGAATATCTCTAAGATCTTTTAAAGGAGATTCTTGAAGGTTATACACATCAAGCAGGCATGGGAATTGTGGTTAAGATGAATGGTATGATTCAATATAAGCATAGGTTCCTTATTCTTCATAGAAAATGCTATCTTGTATTGATAGGTTGGGTTGATCCATCACACTTGGTCATAGCCTGAAAGATTCCACTTTGGGGAATCTTTCCAACATGTGTTCATTAGTGTAAGGTAGGTAGTGATCACTAAAACTATGGCATCACTATACTTTTTAAGATTAAAGTACACTAATCCTTCCATTCTTTTTGGGCATAATCACTATCAGGTGTGACAACCACTCGGTGTGCTCAATTTTATACACAAATCTTGTGTGGTCGAGCTCTTCTTGTCTGTACCTATGGGATTCATGTGGTGGGCTCTCAGTTTGGATGGTTTTGTATCTTCATGAAGAGGGATGGTGTTTTTCACTACTTCCACATAAATTCCCTTCATGTCAATGTTTTTTCACATAAGAACATCCTAAATACTCGAGTAAGGTATCAATTCTCCTTCTTTCTTATTAGGGGTGAGTCTTTAGCAATAAAGACTGGCTTAGGTTATTCACCGGGGCCAATAAGATTTACTTCTTTGACCTTTTTGGTGCCATTATATACAAAGCATATACAAATAATGAGGCTCTCCATCTGGGGTTCGTTGACCATGTCTACCACTCTATCCTTGATGTTGTAGGACTTAAAATATTCAGGCACTTACTATAGAATTTTATCTTGAGATTTGATGAGCTCGCTCTTTGAGTTTGGATTCCTCCTTTGTCTTATCCTTGACTTTGTTGAGCTTGTATGGTAGCTTACCAATAGAGCTTGTCTTAATTGGAGCTCTTCCTCACCTTTATAAGCCACTATCTTAACCTAAAGGGTGATCTTGTTTAGATCAGCTTCCCAGTGTTTGGTGTAGGTCTCGTGTGAATCCACGGCCTCTCAACATAGTGAGAAGCCAATGAAGATCTATCTCCATGGGGAGAAGATAATACTTCTTAGGATTTCTTTGCAGTATTCTTCTTCTTGATTGGGTGGCTCGTGGTGATGCTGAAGTTGATCTTTTCATTGAGGAGTCATTGCTAGATGAATCACTAGCTACTCACATGGTTCAAAGTTGTTTGCTCCCAAAAGGGAAGCTACACTAGAATGAACATGGAGGTTATTTCTATCATTTCCACCTTGTTCAAGCTTTAGTGTCCATGGTTGCCAAGAAAATCCTCAGAGTCATCAGGCTATGGAAGTTGGCTTTAGAAGAGGATCATATTCTTGGTTGTGAACATCACTACCAATAAACATCTTGTTGTAACATTTTCACAAGTTGATTGAAGGAGTTTAGATAGTTGTGTTTGACTCATTGTTCACAAGAATGCCTCAACCCATGGGATAAGTCATGTTTTCAAGGGCTGGTTACCTTTGTGTATGTAAATGTGACTAATTTCCTAATCATGAGCTAGCCTTACTTCTATCATATAAGGCCTTCTAAAGATCATGGTGTATGACCCTCTTTTCTAAAAATCCATTACCATAAATGTGTCGTGCAAACTTAGTCTTGAAGGTCAATCTTTACATCTTATAGGATGCATAAGGGTTTGGAGTTGTTCCCATTGGCTTCACCACCACAAGGATTATTCTTGTGAGTGATAGGCTTCCCCAAGATTCCTAGTAGGCCTTGGTGATTATGTTTATACTAGTACCACCATCTAAGATTGCAAACACACTATCATTCCTTTGCACATAATAGGGAACACGGTGCTCATTTCATCGCTTTCAAAATAGTGTTTGAGCTTGTTCATGAGCACTTTTGGCTTGAGCTTGTTCATGGGCTCTTTTGGCTGTCCTTTGTTTTTGGTTATGGAGGGAGGGTAGTACGACTCATCCTCCTCCTCTTTAGGTTTAGGTTCAAGCTCTGTGGCTCTTAGATTTCCATTCATCTGGTCACATAAGTCTATTAAAAGTAGAGAATTTCCTTGCAAAAAAGATAACTTATAAGAGTTCAAACTCTTGATGAGGACAAAAAGGCCATGGGCACTTTTTGTTGCCCTTTAAGAATGGTTATGGGTTCTGTCAAGGCATTTAACACACTATTAGGTTCCCTCTTAGGTTCTATGATTGGCTTTGGTATAGGGCCTTGGATATGCTCAAGTGGGGTCAATGGTTTGTACTCAACCACATGCTCAAGCACTAGCTCTAGCTTAGCCTCCTGCACATTTCTTAGAAGATCTTGGGTTTGTTTCATTCTCTGTTTCTCTCAACATAGGGTTGGGATACTCAAGATTCATTAGAAGGTTTTCGTAATAAATTAGCTTCTTACCTTTGGAAAGAGCAAGTTTAAGTGAGCGATCACTTGTTATGTCCATAAGGGAGCTCTCGATGGAACCACTTTCGATAGTTATGACATCGTTATACTTGACAACTAATCATGCATTATGTTTCCACACATGATGTCTTCGCATGATATTTGAGGTCTTCTTCTTTTGGACCTCTAATTTTGGTTTATTAGCCTTTTTAAGTACTACTATACACCTCTTGCTCTTTTCTATTTTAAAGGTAAATCTTGAGCTTTTTAGTTATTGGCAGCCTTGTGGATGTTCCCTTGACTACCCTCCTCTTAGCTTAGAGCCTTGTGATGGCATTAAGAGGGAATGTATGAAACCTATTCAGGATACCCATAGGGATCATACTATTGCTACTTATATGAAACCTATTCAGGATACCCATAGGGATCATACTATTTCTACTTATATGGGTCTTTATATTTATAGCTCTCTTATTCCTAGGTTTTCATCTTTGCAAGAAGAGTCACCAAATACTATTGTACTGATGGTGTAGTTCTTGGAGGAACCAAATTTTTTTGAGGTGGAGGTGAATATGGAAATTATGAGAGTCTAGACATACATACCTCTCATTGGTAAGGGTTTGGTAAGGGGTTTTAGTAAATAGGCACTAGAGCTTATGCCAATTGTTGTTGAACAGTGATTAATGGGGTTGGTAAGGCTAATGGCTTGACATGGGGAGAATTCATGGTGCTAGAGTCCATCCTATTGGGTTTCCTTTGGTAGCAACAATAAGCTGTATCATTATGATTCATGTGGCATTGGAAATAAGAACAAAACTCTTTCTTTTAGGATGCCTTAGAAAAAACTTAATACTTGTATGATTTAATGAAAAACTGCACATCATACTATATCTTCATGGGAATAGGTGTGGGTTTTCTCCTGCTTGAGGAGAACTAGGTAGGAGAACTAAGAGAACTAGCTGGGTCTAACCTTCAGATTGCCCTTAGGATTGGCCCCACCATTGTTGGCCTAAACAGTTGAGGAGAACTATAGCTAGGGTTGGCCTTGAGGTTGCCCTTAGGGCTGGCCTTGCTTGCTAGCCTAAACGATTGAGCAGATTCTTTGGTAACTTGTCCATGCTTATTTTCTTAGCTATAGGACTCTAGTTGGTGCTGATTAAGAATCTTTACCTATTGAGGCTTTGGATGATACGTCCCCTATCTCTTAGTTCGGGTGTGGATAACTTCAATTTCCTTATCTTACAGATTGCCTACTAGGTCTAATGTCTCACGACAAAACTTATCAAAGATGTAGTGTCTATACCTTCAGAGATGATGGTCATGAAGCCTCTTTCTCTTGAGACCAATCATGAATTGATTCATGAGCAATAAGGTTATCCAGTCCTTCCACAGGATTGCATGTTATGTGGAGATACTTGGTTCTAGTAATATAGTCTCATATTGTCTCTTCTTCCTCTTGCTTGAGGTCATAGATCTATGCAATAGGGCACCATCTAGCTCCCCAAATTGGGTGAGAATCCCACAATGAATGTGTGTCTCAAGGCCTCATAGATGGCCTTTTCAAGTGGGTTGGAAACCTAAATCACTGGCCAACTTTGCCTTTATGATGACAAAGCACTAAATGGGATCATTAATCCTTCCCATGGCCTTGATCAAATTTCTCTAGATACGACATGGGATCTCTAGTTTATCACATTTGTTTATCATCCTTGAGATGTGTGTGAGATCCCTGCCCCCTCCGAGGGGCGCTGGCGCGGCAGAAGCAGCGTCAGCCTCTCGCGTGGGGCAGGAATCCACACTCGGGGCCTCGCCCACCACGGATATCCAGACAAGAGACTAGTCTGGCGGTTCCTCCGAAACCGAACCTGAAAAAACTTCCCTCCCCGGAAGGCACGGGCGATTCCGCTAGGAAATAATCTAACGGGAGAATTAATCTAGCAGGTCAAAGTCTTAACTATTCAAACTGATCCGATCGAACCTGAAGTCACATGGTCATATCAAAGAAGAGACTTTTACTTGGTCCATAGAATCACCGCTTTTTTCCTCCTTTAACGAGGCACAGCCGTTGATTGTCTCCCACAGAACAAGGGTCTTCCCCAAGACTTAATCTAACGTAACTAATCATAACTTATTTCTATCACAAGAATCCCCTGATCTAGCCTGGTTAGCCAACCTCCCCCGACCACTGTATTGGTGGGATTTCTTTATAAAGATTTGGTTATGTTTTGCCCGGGTACCGAGGAAAAGAGTTTCCAGCCCCCCTAGCCGGCGTTTCATGCAAAAATTAAGGTAGGCATACCACGTACACACCCAATATGAAATTGCCATTATAACAGAATCGGCTATCTTTAAAACAATCCTTCAATGAAAATCATAGTATTACTGATCATAATCCTCCAAAATATTGAGTCCATTGTATTATAAAATATGTCATCTGGACTCTCCATTGAAGACCAGCTGGCCAACCAACGAGATCCAATGTCAAAATTTTAATTCACAAAAGTCATTCTTTTTAGTCCATCTGAATATTTCTCGACGCACGCATGGGTATCCTAGCAACTGCGAGCCTGTGCATCACCTGGTCAGAACCCTCTAAGATCCTACTTAGGTGTCCTAGCACTTCACTCAATGACCACTTCGTCGGTCCTCTCCCATCGTACCGAATGCGTACCATTTTAACCGTATCGGGGGAGGCTGGTCAAGACCTCGGCAGGCTTTACTGCGAGAGCGACGTCCCTCTCAACGACTCCCCAGTTGTTGACGAGCCTCTTCTTAGTTAAAACATATACCAAATGCTTTCTCCAGCATTCTGGCGCGTAAAACAGTCCTTTAAAAGAAAGCAGAGGTTCTATGCGAGTAAAATTTCCGGTTTGAGATTGGTTTCACAAAACCCTTTTTCCTTAATCCATAATTTCATAATGAGAATCATTGATCTCTCATCAAGGTAATCTACCTATCATTTGTCTGAATGTCCAACTAGATTCTTGGTGATTTCGGTCAAGGGAAAACTAGGTTAATTCAACGGTAGTCTATTCTTTGTATTAAGAACTGAAATTGGTCACACGAAGTTTTTGCTTGATTCAGATCAAGAGATGGACAAGTAGTTTACTAGCCGTCCCTCTCATAGTTGTGGTCTAACAACCAAAATCATTCGGTTTAGTTCTAGCTTTGATTCCAGGGATTTTCTTCAGATAAACATCTACTGAACTTCTAACCGAAGAAAATTCCAACTTTATGAATTTCATTCCTTCTTAACTATAATAGATTAAGAAATGGTTTTACATGATAATATCGAATTTTAATGAAAATACTCTTCTTTCATTTTAGAAAAATATGGTGAATTATCCACATAAATATCTAAAGATTCTTTCTACCTATTTAATTTATCAACTCTAATTCTCTAGGTGGAATTATGGTGAAAATTCCTCTTTTGTCACCAAAAATTAATTCAAATCTTTCTCTACTTAATTATCATAAAAAGTCTTCTTTTAACTAAATACAAATATCCATTTTTTTGAATAAGCTTAAAATTCCTATTTTTCTCATTTAATGATTGGATTCCAATTGTCATGGAAATTTCTCTTTTATCATAAAATAAATTTATTTAAAATTTATTTTTAAATTAAATAAAAATATTTCTTATTTTAATTATACCAAGAATTTCACTTTTACCATTTAAATGATTGAATTCCAAATATCATGGAAATTTCTCTTTTATCATTTAAATTTTCTCATGCATAAAATAAATTTATCTAAGATTTCTCTTAAAATTAAATAAAAATATCCATTAATTCAAATATACCAAGAATTCTACTTTTACCATTTAAATGATTGAATTCCAAATGTCATGGGAATTCCTCTTTTATTATTTAAATTTTCTCATGCATAAAAATAAATTTATTTAAAATTTCTCTTTAAATTTAAATAAAAATATTTATTATTTTAATATATCAAATTTTCTCTTTTTCCATTTAATTACATGGATCTCCATTATCATGGGAATTCCTCTTTTTGCATAAAAATAAAAATGCCAAAAAAATCTCTTTCCTTTAATTAATTATTTATGCATAAACACTAAAAATTAGTTTCCAATGAATTTGATGAAAATCATTCTTTTAGCATAGGATGTCCAATCCTAGAATATGGTAGGAAGTCCTCTTTTCACATTATGCATAAAAATGAGTTATGTATTAATTTCTAAAAATTTTACCATTGCTTCACTGTTATTACTGATAATTTTTAATATTTCTAGAAAGAATAAGACTTTGCAATACAATTATGATAGAATAACTATCTTTAGACTTTAATCCAATTTATGGAATTAAATCATAAGTTTACCATAATTTTATTAGCATAAAAGCATAAAAAAGCCATTTTCTTAACCTCTAGCTTAATTGGCATAGAGTTTGATTTTTGAATTGAGAATTTATCAATGAGAAGCATCCATTTGAATAAAGAATTAGTCATAGGAATGACTATTCTTTTGGGAGAGATATATATACATAAAAAGCATCCTAATTAAGCATAAAGACTAACTTTTTTGTGATTAATCATTAGAATTCTTATAGAAAGTTTGATTTGCATTGAAAACAATTAATTTGAAACTTCTCAAGCTTGAGGGGTTGAGAAGTGAAATCTTCTGAGAATATTAATGAAAACCATGAAATTACTTCTTACCTCTAGATTTTGCTTGCTTCTTTATCTTAGAAGAAGGCCCCTACCAATCAATTGGTTTAGTGTGTTGAGAGGAAGGCTCCAAGGATTGTTGAAGAGAGAGAGAGAGAAGCTCTAATCTCTCCAAAAGTAGAGGATTTTTAAGGGATAATAGAAAATATAAGTATTTTAATGTAATACTGGCATGGTATAGTTCACAGATGAGAATACAAAAGAATGAGGGTCTATTTATAGGTGAGGGAGGCCACTAACTGAGTCCAACTAAGTTCTAAAATTTTCCAGCTTTAGTTTGGATAAGATTTGGACCAGTTTAGCTCCCATTTTGATCCAGTTTGATCCAATTTGATCTAGGAGAGAGGAGAGATAAAAATATCTTAATATTTTTGAATTAAAAATCCCCCCACACATGTGAAGGAGGTGCCTACCTCAAAGGTCTCCCCTTCCTTACCAAGGTGTCAAAAATTCATCATTTCTCTAAAATATCTCATTTTGTTAATAATATCTCATAATTTTTAACTAATAAACCTTGTACTTAGTCAACTCTTCATCTTATGTGAGCATTTACTCATTTTTGGGTATTTTCTTTTATTCATTGGATTTATCTCATCCCAACACTTGGATTAATCCTATTGGCCCATAGGAACCTTAATTGGACCATAATCCAAAAATTTCTAAAAGTTTTGACCCTTAGGCTAAGGTCACTTATATCATTTTTAATTGATTCCTAATGCACCTTGGAGAATTTATTTTGAACTTCTTTTATTCAAAAATATATCAATATTGAATTACCTCTCTCCCTAGACAAAAACAAGGAAAAATAATATTTTCTTGTATTCAAAAATAGGGAATGGTTACAGGGGATTGAAGTAAAAGCTTATTCATTATTCAGGTTGAGGAGGAATCTTACAATGTGGATGGCCTAGTTTTGCCCAATTTTGATCCTCTTAGTGCTATGTTTATTGGCAACTCCCCTTTCTATTTCAAATGCCTAGGCACTTCATACATCTATTTGGCAACCATGGGAGACTCTAGCTTATCTCAAATTACTTGTGAGAAGCTTGATGAGAATAAATTTCAAGCTTGGAAGTTTTAAATGCATTTCATTATGAGTAAAGGAATGTGGGATTTGATTTACATGTGATGACAAAGAGTTGGTTTGAGAAGGCACCCATAGAGGAACATAAGTCATGGCGACAGAGAGAGCATAAAAGATTTATTGGATCTCTATTTTTCGTGGCCATATGAATGTGTATATACAAGATGCAAAGAACCCAAAGGTCACATGGAATAATCTTATGGGTCTCTACTATGAGACAAATACAAAAGCCATAATCTTATTTGTCTCTACTATGAGACAAATACAAAAGCCATGAAGATGGAGTAAAAGTAGGAATTGCATGGGATTAAGAATAACTTTGTCTATAAATGCTTATTCTAAATATTAAAAGTGTAGCGTATGCTTTGGGTACTATAGGTTCTCCAGTGGATGATGAGGTTGCAACTACATTAGTAGATCTTGGGAAGGATTATAAATCTTTGACACTTCCATTAGAGTTTGAGAGAATTATCCAAATTTTGGCAAGTTGGTGGCTTTTCTCATTAGTGAAGGAGGAGATGAAGTTAGGAGGACCCAGTTATGAAGATGTAGATGAGCATGCCTTTTACACTGATGAATGATAGATGTAAAGGAAGCATGGGAGACACATGTAGATGTAGACATTATTGACATGGAAAATCACAAAACAACAACAACAACAACAACAACAGACCTAAGAGTAGTAGTCTACACAAGGTGGAAGAGGTGACATTGCTGGTTATGGTTCTAGAGGCAAGGGTACCTCTAGAGGAAGAGATACTTGGCACAACTAGTAGCCAACAAATCAAAGCTCTAGGTGATTTTATTATGGAAAGCATGTCGACATGAAAAAGGATTGTTGGAAGAAGCAAGATGATGCTAAGAATAGCAAAGTGTAGGATAAGTGGAAAAGTGCAGAGTAAGTGGCAAAGGAAGAACAACATGAGCATTTATTTGCTACGACATAGAGTATGCATGGGATCTACCATTGTTGGTGGTGCACATGCTCATGTTGGGAATGTTCTATTGAGGGTAAGTGAAAAAGGAATAACAACATGAAAATTTATTTACTATAACACAGCATGCATGGGATCTACCATTGTTGATGGTGCACATGCTCATGTTGGGAATGATCTATTAAGGATGCATAATGATCAAGTGAAGGATTTGAGTGACGTAATTCATGTGCCTTCAACCACAAAGAATTTGGTTTTAGTTGGTCAAATGGTAGGATAAGGCTTGTGTTAATCCCATTTTGGATTAACAAACATGATCCTCAATTGAGGACATTAATAAGTGTCATGAAACGGCACTATAAAAGTTGTACATTATGAGATATTGGCCACCCAAGGCCTAGTAAGCGAGTTTTGGGTGTCCAAGTGTGAATAAGGGCCAATTGTATATGAGGCATTTTCTCATAATAAATGTAAAGACACAATCCCCCTTGTGCTATTGAGAGCTCTCCCTTTGTGTCTTGAGAGAGATTGAAGGAGTGAGAGCATTCTAGCATTGTGCCTCTTTCATGCTTGTGTGATTTATGCTTGTGTGTGAGAGAGTTGAGAGAGAGAGAGAGAGAGAGAGAGTGATTGCCCTATGCGACGGTGTGAGCGACTCCACGGTGACAGTGTTTAGGTGGAGCTTGGAGTTTGGAGCTTAACAAGAGAGCTTGGAGGCCTCAAGGGACTCAAGATCAAAGCATTGGTATAAGTACCCTATGATAGTTGTGATCTATTGCTCATCCATTAGGTGAATGTGTAGAGTTTCCTCTTGGAGGTGCGGTAGCCCATAACATTTTTGGCACCGCTGTCGGGAAACACCTTTGTTTCTTCCATCCTCTTGGAGTGTCAGCTCCCATTGCATAGGATTCATTATTGCCCTTGCATTCTACTAGTGCATTGTGTGGAAAATGAATGGATAAGATGTGCGTGGTGGTAAGAAATTGTGAGAAATTGGTATGTTGTGTATGTTTATGGTTGAGTGGCTTTAGGATAAGGTTTCACTGTTTGTTTTTATTAATTTTGATATTCGCATCATTAAAAGCACTAACGTGAATGAGTAGGTTGGTGTATGGTTTTCTTTCTTTTTTAAAAAATTCATAAAAATTAAAAAATAAGGGACCATTGACTGTGCCAAGAACTTGCATTTCATTCCTTAGGAGTGGCACAATCGATTATTTGGTATCAATTGGATAAGTATTACGCACCCAAAATTACAAACTTTCGACGTGGGAAGTTCCATGTGTGAAAGTGCAAAAAAGCCATTCACGACATGAAACATTCTAAAGCCGTTCACTAGCATGAAATCCTTACTGGTTCACGACATGAACCCTTTGGAAACAGTTCACGGCATGAAACCCTTACTAGTTCACGACATGAAACATTCCCTATAGATTCATGGGTTGGCTAAATCCAATGGTTAGACAGACCAAGGCCATAAGGGTCAGTTAAGGAGAAGCAGCTTATATCAAAACGAGGGGATCTAACCTGAAAGGTAAAATTTTTTGAGCACGCGAAAGTGCAGGATACCGTTCAGGCCGTGAACCATTTCTTGCAATTTCACGCCGTGAACCATTCTCTGTAGTTTCACGGCTTCTAAAGCAGAACGATAGAATCAAAAGCAAAATCAAAATTGGGTTGACAAATAGCTTATCAAATCATACATACGTGCACTTAAGATCTGGAAAACGCATAGGAGACGATCTTACGCCTAACGATAACGCATCGAATCACCTAGGATCTTCCTATCAAAGAAGTGTGGGGTCAGGACATTTCGCAAGCACACACCTAGGTGTTTTAAGAAACCTAACCACCGCTGAAACTAGTAGCGAAGAGTCCATGGAAGAAGGGATGAGGTACGTTGGGTTTGGGAAGAGGAGAAACCACCCTCCCCAACTAGGTCCAGTGGTATCATTGATATCGCCCAGGGATTTTTTGTTCTCCAGACCAATCATGGTGATGAAGAAGCGCAATTTGTGAGACGGACATGGGGTCCATCAACGAGCGCTGGACTCGGTCCACGACAAGAAGTGCCATTCCAAACGTCGAATTCTAGGCTGTGGAATACTGGCACACCTCGAATAAGACGAGACATAGAAAGTGCGGCTAGGACGGGTCAAATATTCTTCCCCACCACACCGAGGAAGTAGAGTTAGACCTCAAACGGAGTGAGGTGAAAAGACAACTACAGGAATTGAGCTTAAGGAAACAAGAGCTCGATACTCGAAGGATGAGAGCTGAGCAAAAGGAAACAGGAAGTTTTAACCCACTCCAGTCACAAGGAAAGGAACCAGAAATAGTTATGGGTTACCCAATAAATGAGGAATCCAGAACGGAGAAAGGGTTTACAACCATAGAAGAAGAGGGTAACATAGCAAGCATGGCAGGTGAAGTAGAGGAACGACTCTAGACCAAAAAGGATATTGAGCAGATGATCAATAACCCTACATTCCTACAAGACATGGAACTCCTGATTCTACATAGCAAGCATGGCAGGTGAAGTAGAGGAACGACTCTACACCAAAAAGGATATTGAGCAGATGATCAATAACCCTACATTCCTACAAGACATGGAACTCCTGATTCTACAAAGACGTACGGAGACAACTAATGGGGAGTCACTCTAAGGTACCATGATTGGACCATCCCATGGACCCGAAATACCTAGAAGAGCCAATACAAACGAGGGAGGACGAGGTCTAGAAAGAGGGGGGAGAAATTCCTCAAAGGCCTAGGACACCAACCATGGACCTTAATGTAGCCACAAGGGCAGACCTACTAAATATGGCGGCAGAGATGGGCCAGGGGATGGTTAGAGAACTAGGCATTGCTCTAGAATCCCAACCTTCCCAGATGAAACCCCATATCATTTCAAAACTTGTCCAAAAGTTCTCGGAGGATGGGGATCCCATCCAAAATGTTGAGATTTTCGAATCCACATGTGAAACCTGCGGGCTCCGGTCAGTGATGTGACAATAATACATGCCTTCTCACTGACCTTGGAAGAAAAAGCTCATCAGTGGTTTCAGAACCCTTAAGCCTGAGGATAAGGTTAACTTCACAAGGCTAAAGGTTTTGTGTCCAGTTTTGCCCGAAGTGGTGATAGATGGAGCCTTGTGGCGGCACAATTACATAATATCAAACAAAAGGAAGATGAATCGATGAGAGACTATGTTTCTCGTCTAAAGCACTTAAATTTGAGTTGCAAACTTTGGGAAAGGTTAACTGATGGATCAGTTGTTGCCTTGTTTTCGGAGGGGGGTTAGAGACCATAAAATGCATGATTACCTGGTACTAGCCTAACCCTCTACTCTTGATGCATGCTGCAAATTGGCAATCGAATATGAAGACAATATGTTAGAATTGCCGCAACCAGAAGATGTTAAAACATCTTCAACAACAACTACGACTTTGCGTATCTCGAGCCACCAAGAAATTGTCAAAGCAAGTAGGTTGGAAACATGATGGTGGATGAGCTTAGTAATGCCATAGTAGAGAAGTTGAAAGTCAAGGAGGGAAGATAAACATCTGGGCATGGGCATAATCAACTTTACCCCAGCATGGAATTAGTGTGGTGCTCTATGTGTAGATTAAATCACACCACCACCGAGTGTCCACAGTTAAGAGCAAGGCCATTACTTTGTTGTGCTCACTGTGTAAAATTAAGAGCAAGGCCATTACTCTGTTGTGCTCACTCTGTAAAATTAGGAGCAAGGCCATTACTCTGTTGTGCTCACTGTGTAAAATTAGAAAATCATGACTCTTCAATGTGTAGATATCCTAGAGCCCCATTGGCTTTACCAGCGCCACCTGTACAGATCACCACTATTGCTGGACAACCCAACTCTTCCTACTTACCTAGGGGGATGTTCCGGGTACAAGATGTTTCACCTTTGCCACCACCAATTCTATCACAATAACCACCATAGGCTAAGATCAATCAAGTATTGATCGAAGAGTCGTTTAAAAGATGGTAAATTTGGTGTGGGAAATAGAACTTAGCGGGGGATACTACGAGGAAACGATTGAGCTTATGCCGGAATACTACGTCCTACATAATAACACGCTAGTACCTGTGTTTCAAACCATGGTAAAATGGAAGGGCAAGGACATGAACTCAAATCTGAGAAGAGGACCGCTACAATGCTTTGGTTGCGGAGGGACACATCGAGTAGTCAAGTGCCCAAACAAGAATATGAGTCATACACATAGACTACAACAAGTGGTGGCTTCGCCTAATGACATGCCAGTGCACCTGTGTACTAAATGTGGTATTGATCATTTGATCAAGGATTGTCCATACCAAGAAAGTGGCTCCGATTCTACTACCAGTGAGGCTACCATCTGGACCATTAGTGTACAATCTGGGAGGATCACACCGCTCAATGTCCTGTGACAAGAGCTAAAGGTCAAGACAAGGGAATAAATCGAGCGGATGCGACTATTTACAGAACTGGTCGCACAGGAGAAGAGTGAAAAAAGTAGGTAAGGGTGACACAAGGGTCACAATCCAAGACAGATCTGAAGAAGATACAACTGATACCGGATCCACCCAATCGAAGGAGGAGGGGTGTCAAGGGATCAATCATAGAGGATCAGACTAGGAAAAGCAAGGAGAGCAACCAACAACACCTAATGTCGACGGGGAAATAAGGAAGCTCGAAGAGGCCAAGGCCATAGTTGAAGAGTACCAACGGCTTCATGAAGCAAGCTGTACCAACCGGGTAAGGGATACATTTTATCCACGAAATGAGCCAACCTGGGATAGGGAATTGAACGTGCCAACCCCAATTCCAGAAGGAATAGAAGAGGAGTGCCAGGCAAACACACTGTCTAGAATGTTTGAGGAAAATGGGTTGGAGGAGTCCATCCATTCCTTCCCTATGGAAGAATATGAGACACCTACATGGGAAGAACCCTCTATCTCCAAATAACCCAGAGATATAGGAAGTCTCGCGGATGTGCTATCCACGCTTGTCCAAATGCCATTAGGGCAACTGTTACACAATTCACCAACCCTATGGACAGATGTAAAAGAATGGGTAGAGGGCAGCCGATACTATAGATGAGACTCTGCCACCGCTGGCAGAAAGAACCTTGAGGCATACAAGGAAAACTCGAGTCGTTAAGATACCAGTTAACCAACTGGGATGCTACTACGAAAGCGACGACACAAAAGCTACCATTCCAATTCATCATAATGCATACCAGGCACTGGCTATCCTGGATGGCGGGGCGGGGGTTAGCATCATTACAAAATGTTGTTGGAAAAACTGGGGGAAACCCGAACTAAAAAAAGCAGATCTGATCGTCGTTAAAATGACTGACGGAACATCTTCGAGGCCCATTGGGCTTCTGGAGAATGTTAAATTCATACTTTTTACGTTTCTCTATCATCATACATTTGTGGTCATGGACTTCCTGCGCCAACCTGTATGATGGCCCAAAAGAAGTCAAGGAGGTGGATATTGTGGGACTAGGGGAAGAATCTCAGCCCATATACATTGCTAAAGATTTGACTTCGGTTGAAGAAGAAGAGCTCATTGCTCTCCTCAAGGAATTACAAGGAGATGAAGGGGGTACCGCCTGAGGTGGTACAACATACGATTCCAATCATGGAAGGATCAAGACCAACCACGAAGAAACCATACTAGATGAATCCTAAGTATACGGCAATTATAAAGGAGAAAATTGACAAGCTTATTGCAGCGGATTTCATCTATGAAATCGAACATACGGATTGGTTGTCACCAATCGTCATAGTGCCCAAAAAGAATGGGAATCTTAGGGTAATGGTGTTGATCTTAAAAAGGTTAATGCAGCCACTAGGAAAGACCATTATCCACATTGCCTTATATAGAACACATTTTGGAAAGAGTGACTGTCTGGGAGAGAAGCGTACGGCTTCTTGGATGGATTCTCCGGCTACAATCAGGTGTCCATAGCACCAGAGGACCAACACAAGACAACTTTCAACACAATGTGGGGGACATTTGCATACAAGGTTATGCCGTTCAGCCTCACAAACGCCCCAGCAACCTTCCAATGATTGATGTGCACAGCCTTCAAGGACTACTTGCAAAAGTGGTTGGAGGTATTCATTGACGATCTATGTGCACACTCTCGATGGGTAGACCATCTGGCTTGCTTAAGGAAAGTGTTCGAGAGATGTCGATTGTATCGTATATCATTGAACCCCTTGAAGTGTCAATTTTGGGTCAAGCATGGTGTGATATTGGGACACATTGTCTCAAAGAATGGTATATCTACTGACGATAGAAAGGTCAAACTAATATTGGAGCTACCACCGCCTACCAACTACAAAGGAGTGCAAAGGTTTATGGGTCATGTGGGGTATTATTGACACTTCATAATTTTTTATGCTAAGATAGCCAGACCTTTCTATAAGCTTCTCATTATCTTTGAGTGGACTGAGGAGTGTCAGGAAGTAGCCCTATGGGCCTATTGAACATCATATAAGGTAGCGACGACAGGTTTCACTCCCTTCCATCTAGCTTATGGTGTGGAAGCAGTTATGCCATGGAATACCTAGTCCCAAGCTTAAGGATCACCGTACAAGAGTGGCTAACAGAGAATGCATTAGCCGAAAGGCTAATTGACTTAGAAAAGCTCGATGAGACCAGACTGATAGCATCACATGGACTCATGGTTGAAAAATTATGAAGGAAACACTAGTTCCACAAAAAACTTAAGCAAAAAGAACTTGAAACGGGGGACCTTGTCCTCATGTATGGTGTTGGTAACGCCAGGAAAAAGGAACTTAAATACCAAGGCCTGGGACGTTTCCGAGTATCAAAAATCACACCTCGAGGTCTGTCCGAATTGAGACAATTGATGGCATCCAAATGGAGAGTTATGTCAATGGAAGTAAATTAAAAAAATATTTTGGACCACTGACCCAAGAGATGCTCTTACAAGAACATCTCTTGAAACAATAGAAACAGCTTGCAAAAGAAAAGATACAGCAAGCACAAGAAGAGGCTAAGGCTAGAGAGATCAAAGCCAAATAATTACTGCACAAAAGACTGTTACATGTTAACATGGCTTCTGTGACCCTTTTGGACGAAGGGGAACTAAACATTGAGCCAGCACGACTCAAGGTCGGACTTACTTTAGCTAAAAGCCATGCAACAAGCGTTGCATTAATAGATATGGGGTCAAGTCATAACTTGATCTCATATGAGACCTGGGTAGCATTAGGTAAACCACACCTCGAACCCACTGATGCGCAAGTTCGTAGCATTCACTTGTGATAATCACAAAAGCCAAGGGATTTTTAAATGTTAACATTTCCATAAAAAATAATTCCTTGATTGGGAAGGTGTTTGTCATGCCTGCAGGTTCCATGGAAGAAGAGATGATTCTAGGACGATCGTGGATCTGTGCCACTAAATGCAATATCCAATGGGAAGAACGAACATCACTAATAAGCACAAGCGACAAGGTCATGTCCATACCCTTATGGAGCTCGACAAAGAGAGGGAAGCACATCATAATTGATGAGTAAACAACGAGTGTAATGGCAACACCTTAGAGGACAAGACCAGCAAACCATTCCGTGATGCTTACCCACAGAATACCCTACATCAAGGGGTACGCAGAAGTGGGTGCCCAAGAATCAACTAACAGATCAACCAAACAAGATGGACAACATAAATGATAAAAGGAACCCAAGAAGAGCCTACAAACAATTCAAAAGTCAGACGTTGTGGACTCAAACCAATTGGCAGGACTCCAAGCATCCAAAGAGACCTAAAGGAGCCCGTGAGCAATGGGTCCGAAAGGATTTACTATGAGCACAAGGATACTACCACGGTAATGCAGCAATATGGGTACCCAAAACAAACTCAGTGGGGCCAATACCACAAACAAGTCAAGTCATCAAAAAGAGGGTGGTAAGAGTATGCAACATCTACTCCCAATCCTAGCTAGCACCACACCAAACCTTGTGTGGAGGAAAAAGCAACCCTAGCCAAATGGGTTGGGAATTCCCAAGGCAACGAAAGTACCCACTTTGGCTACAGAACTGAGGAGGGAACTTAAGGGTAAAAACAAAGAAATTCACCAAGGAGATGCAGATGGAAGCCCTCCACAACCAGACACAGCAACAAAATTGTTCAGTTGGGTGGAAGGAACAATAAAAAACTCCCACATGGAACTAAAACGATTGCATCAGCAAATGCCCAAAAGTGCCCAGGTGACCCCTTGTTTCTCATGGCGATAAACAAAAGATATCCAATGAGTGCACAAATGGGTACAAGGTAAGCAATGCATCATTCACTCATCATGTGCATGTGTGATTGCTTGAGCAAAAAGGGAAAAAATGAGAAAAATTCGATCTTATGCATTCCACATGAAACTGCAAAAAAAAGGGTTCATGCCATAAACCATATTATAGCTGTTCACGCCGTGAAACCACCTTATAGAGTTTCACGCCATGAAAGAGTTCAAAACAGTTCACGTCGTGAAATGTTAATTTTTTGGCAGAAGCCAATCATGTAGTGCCATGTGGCATTCTCCATTAAGATAGTCATCTTGTCCAACGGCTACGTTATAAAATCGATTTTCTTTCCTTTTTTATCATTTCGCATCGTGTGATTGGAGTGAACATTGCATTCACATGCCTGTGCACTTTTCGAGCTTGCCATCTCTCTCCATCGATTCTTGACTACTCTTTCGAGGTGGGAGCTTGATACACTCATTTTTCTTTACTTTTCTTTTTCTTTTTTTGGTTGTTGGTTTTGTTTTCGTTTTGTGTTCTTCAAAACACAATACACATTGAGTGTTAACACAAATGGTCTAGCTTTTCACGAGTAATTCTATCTAAAAAATTTATAAAAGATTGGTGTCTCCACATACACCAAATCAAATGATTGAATATAATGTTACACTCTATGGAAATTTTGTCTACACTTTCACGCCTGAGCCATTCACGAAATAATTCTTGCACTTTCACGTAAAAGCTATTCACGCCTGAGCCTTTCACAGCCAGTGCCGTTCACGAAATAATTCCTATACTTTCACGTAAAAGCTGTTCACGCTTGAGCCTTTCACGACCAGTGCCGTTCACAAAGTAATTCCTGCACTTTCACGTAAAAGCTGTTCACGCCTGAGCCTTTCATGGCCAGAGCATTTCACGGAACAATTCCTGCACTGTCATGGCCATAGCCCTTCATGCCTAAGCCTTTCACGGCCAGTGCCTTTCACAAAAACAGTCTTTCATGGCCAGAGCACTTCACGAAACAATTCCTGCACTTTCATCCCGGGGGGTTCACCTAAAAGTATGTAAGTGTAGCACGTCAGTTCATCTAAGAGGGGTATTTAAATTCCAAAAAGTTACAGGTTTACATATACAGGAGGGGCTTTTTTATCCAATTTTGAAAAAAAGTTGTAAGTTTCTTAAGAAAGAGGGGTCATTTTATTAGCATGTGACATGTAAGTAGAGGGGGTTTTTTATTACCTCTTGAACGCACGTGATATGCAACATTTTTTAAAGGTGAACCCCCCGAGACTTTCATGGACCAGAGCCCTTCACGCTTGAGCCTTTCATGAAACAACCTTTCATGGCTAGAGCCCTTCACACCTGAGCATTTCACACCTGAGCCTTTCACGCAAAAGCCTTTCACGCTAAATCCTTTCACGACTGAGCCTTTCACGGCGGCCACTGCCGTTCACGAAACAATTCCTGCACTTTCATAGCCAGTGCAGTTCACGAAAAATTCATGCACTTTCATGGCCAGAGCCCTTGACACCTGAGCATTTCACGCCAGAGCCTTTCACGCCTAAGCCTTTTCACCAGCCAGTTCCTTTCACGAAACATCACTTCACGGCCATAGCACTTCACGGATCAAATCCTGCACTTTCACGGCCAGAGCTCTTCACGCCTGAGCCTTTCATGAAACAGCCTTTCACGGCCAGAGCCCTTCACACCTGAGCCTTTCATGCCTGAGCCTTTCACGCCTGAGCCTTTCATGCCAGTGCCTTTCACGCCTGAGCCTTTCATGCCAGTGCCTTTCACGAAACACACTTTCATGGACTGACACTTTCACGCCTGAGCCTTTCACGGAAACTCTTCCTGCACTTTCATGGCCTCACCTTTTCACGGCTTGCACATTCACGTAATAACTCCTACTCTGCCATATGAACTGACTATTAAAAGACCAATGGAGTGTACATATACTAACACTCTCTTCAACCATACTAACCTATTCCCACTAACTTACAAAAAAAAAAAAAGAAAAAAAAAAGAAAAAGAGAATGATATCAACCCCACCAGTCATTCGACTGATCTTATGTGAGGAGCCTGAACCGGAGGAACACATGTAGCTGGCCCTACTACCAGATCAGCCCACATTAATAGCCGAAGATGTACAAGAAGGGCATGCCATCTTAATGGAATTCAAGGATATAATCAAACAAATGAAGAAAGATCAAAAGAAGAGAACAGATAGAAGGATGAGGGGGGTAATCACTGATGTTGCAGCAGAGTCACAAAGACTAGAGGAAGAAGTGGCCACCAAAATCCATACATACCAGGAGGAACTAAAGGAAAATATTCTTAGTCAGATAACACAGGAACCCCATCAACAGCTTACTCCTCCAACAAGCCCTGCCCAACTTATATTTATACCGACTTATCTCCTCTTAAGGATTCCAGTCTGGTAGACACACCAATAGAAATAGCTCCAGTGTAGATGCACTCTGGAATTTAAAAAAACTTTCAGAGAGCTACTTGTGCAGATGTACAGCTGCATTTTCTACACATGCAGCTGTATTTTCCACACATGCAGCTGTATTTTCTACACATGCACTTGCATTTTCTACACATGCAGCTGCATTTTCTGCACAGGCAGCTCTCTGGTTTAAGGTTTTGCTTACTTGTACATAGACGAATCAAGATCAGCAAAGATATCAACATAAAAACTTAAATTAAAGATAGATATGCACAAAAAGATTTGTGAACACACTTCGAATATCGATTAAAGAAGATGAGAAATTAAATTTTATATCCAAAAATTTCTCCATACATGATCGTGCCCACATAAGGTTTGAATAAAAACATAAATACATAAAGAAGATGAAAAATTTCATCTTATATCTAAGAAATTGTCCATACATGATGGTAGCCACATGAGGCTTGAAAAAGAAACATAGTTTCATAAACCAAAACTATACATGAAGAAAAACTACAAGGAAAACTACTCGGAGGAGTCATCACTCTCCGAGTCATCTTGTCCTCTTTGTTGTCCACCTTTTGCCTACACAAAGTGAAGATATATGTAAATAAAAATAGAAAGTATTATAAAGGTCGAAACATGTTTTGTAAATAAAAATAAAAATTATTACCTGCATTGGTGTTCTCCTTGCTCGATTGTAGGGTTGTTGCAAGATCAGGGTGTCCAGTTTTGTCCAGTTTATGCTGGACTGGGACAATTCTTAGACAACAGATTTGGGGGGGAAAGGTACTTCAAACGAGATCAAGAAACTAATAGAAAATACACATACACTCAAATTTAACCCCAATATAACTTAAATTAATATAAATTAGTCCAATTTATCAAAATTAACCAAAAATATGATAAAATAATAAAAAATGATCTTTCCATACTTAGAGTGATTTAATTTTTTTTTCCATAGATGCACCAATACAAGTACACTAATCCCTATAGGTTTTAGATGATTTACATCAAAAATATAATTTTACTAATTAGATTATTAGTATTTGCAGGCCTTCTGATAGCCTGGAAGAATTTTAGAAAAGAGATCATTAAAAATCAAACCATTGGATTTGCAATTTTGACTAACCACCACATTCTACCAATGTATCACTATCTACCACTCTTTTGATCTACAAGATTAGGCATTTTTAAGTGGTAGTTATTGTGGATGCAAAAAGTGGCATATATTATAACACTTTAAAGACCTTGAAATATTTAAAGAAAATAGACAAATAGCTTAAAAATTTCTCAAAATATCAAGTTAAGCTCTATATTATGTGAAGATCTAAGATGCAAAGTGGAAATCTCATACGAGTTTATATGTGAAAGATATTAGCATTTTATGGAACCAGTCCAAATTTGGGACATGGTGTATACATTGAGCTTGTACCTAAGGAAATGAGGACTTTTAACTATCTAATGCTTAATAAGATTATGCAACTATATTCCCAACTTTGCATGTGGTGTTCCAACAAAAGAACTTGAAAGGAAATTCCTTCGTTAGCTAGGAGAGATTGGCCACTAAAGGTAAATAAATGCCTGTTTTTTTACTATTTACAGGGTGCCTGAGTGGACAAAACTGGGCACCCTGATCCTGCAACCACCCTGTATTGTTCGGAGATGATCCCTTTATCGTGAAGGTAATCCCATGTATCTCCTTTACTGTGGCGACGGTGGTAGCCAGTCTCTATACTGAGGTAGGATCTCTACCCATAATGTCATGCTACATCACAAGACAAACATTATAACACAACTCAAATAGAGAGAATACAAAGAAAAGACATGAAGTTGCACTATACATACAAACTTGGTCTCCCATGATGCACGACTTCCAGATCCAAAGTGCGACGATCCATATCGCTCCATTTGTATTCGCCGCGCTTCTCTTTGTTGCTGGTTCACTACTCCTTCTAGGACCTCCTTCTTAGCTTTCTTCCACTGGCCCTTATGAGCAGTAGATGGCTTGCTGTGTCCATTTTGACCGGCATCTATTCGGGCTTTCTCCTCCTTTGCATGTCTCCGTTACTAGAGACCTCCTATTCTTAAGTATGTCTTTGATTTTGTGTTGCGCCCATCTACTGTTAAACCTTTGGTTGTGAGGATTAGGATACTTCTTGTGGACAACTTTAATGCAATCATCCACTAGGCTCTCCCTTTGTGCTGCTTAAAATGTATAAAGAAGTCTTTATAGTGTGCAAAAACTACTTGGTGCAAGTAGTTTACCACCACCTTCCCACGAGAGTCATCAACTATGCTGCCCACATCTGTGATATCATAATATGATTATATCACCATGATGTGGTGGTGACTCTGAGAACTATCCCCACCCCCAAAGCATTGCCCTAGGCATCCTCTATCTTCTCTACCTCCACTCTCATTGCTAGTGCGGCATGACCGCCACTATCTCCAGGACTACCCTCCCTCTAACGATGATGACTGCCACTCTCATGAGAGCCATGATGACTGTGAGGTGTCACATCTCCTAAAGGTGCAGGTGTAGGAGATGCATAAGCACTAACCGGGGCTGACGGATGAGGGGTGAATGTAAAGGCAGGTGAAGTGCCTACTAGCAAGGGTAAAGTGCGTGGCAAGGGACTTTGTTGGGCTGTGGGTGGACCTGATGGTGGTAAAGAGGTGCCTCTGCATAGACTGCCAACTGCTCGGGGGTGGGAGTATAGCGATTGCCTCTACCTCCCTAGCAAACCGTCATTGAGACTCGATGAGAGCCTCAACTTGTGGGTCTGTGTGGGACAAGAGGACAAGGACCTAGGCCACATCTATACAAACAAAGAAAATATTAAAAAAATATTATGAAATGAAGACTTCCCGGATCTTTAAGTCAATTGACCCTGGGAATCATCTCATTCTTCAAAACACAAAAAGTAAACAAATATTAAGAAAGCATGTAAGCCTTTATGCAACTCGGGAATCATCTCATTCCCGACACTATGCGTTATGCAAGCCGTTATGCTAGCCTTGCATAAAGCACTATACATTAGGCCTTATGCATAAAGCTTATGCATAAGGCCTTAAGCATGAGGCCTTATGCATAAAGCTACGTATGAGGCCTTGAAGCTATGCATGAGGCCTTAAGCATGAGGCTTATGCATAAAACTATGCATGAGGCCTAGCTTATGCATGAGGCTTATGCATGAAGCACTATGCATAAGGCCTTAAGCATGAGGCCTTAAGCATAAAACTATGCATGAGACTTTATGCATAAAGCTATGCATGAGTCATCTCATTCTCGACACTGCGTTATGCAAGCCGTTATGCTAGCCTTGCATAAAGCACTATACATTAGGCCTTATGCATAAAGCTTATGCATAAGGCCTTAAGCATGAGGCCTTATGCATAAAGCTACGTATGAGGCCTTAAAGCTATGCATGAGGCCTTAAGCATGAGGCCTTATGCATAAAGCTACGTATAAGTATGAGGCCTTAAAGCTATGCATGAGGCCTTAAGCATGAGGCTTATGCATAAAACTATGCATGAGGCCTAGCTTATGCATGAGGCTTATGCATAAAGCACTATGCATAAGGCCTTAAGCATGAGGCCTTAAGCATAAAACTATGCATGAGACTTTATGCATAAAGCTATGCATGAGGCCTTATGCATAAAGCTTATGCATAAAGCATTATGCGCATAAGGCTTATGCATAAAGTACTATGCATAAGGCCTTAAGCATGAGGCCTTAAGCATAAAACTATGCATGAGGCCTTATGCATAAAGCATGCATGAGGTCTTATGCATAAAACATTATGCATAAAGTATTATTTATAAAGCTTATGCGCAAACCTACAAAAAAAATCCCCAGCACCCAAGGGTGCAATAATAATAGAGAAAAGAGAGAAAAGATATGAAAGCACTTACCTCTTTTTCGTGATGCTGGAAGAGAGGATTAGAGAAGGGTGAGCAAAAATTAGTGAAGCTTTTGCATAAAGCGATGCATGAGGCATTATGTTTAAAGTACTATGCATAAGCTTAAAGTACTATGCCTTAAGCATAAAGCTTAAGGCATAAATCTTATGCATAAGGCCTTAAGCATAAAGCTTATGCATAAAGCTTAAAGCATAAGGCTTATGCATAAAGCTATTCATGAGGCCTTAAGCATAAAACTATGCATGAGGCCTTATGCATAAGGCCTAATGCATAAGGCTTATGCGCAAACCTACAAGGCTTATTCATAAGGCTTATTCATAAGGCTTATGCATAAGGATTTAATAAGCATGAGGCCTTATGCATAAAGCATGCATGAGGCCTTATGCATAAAGCCTATGCATGAGGCCTTATGCATAAAGCTACGCATGAGGGCTTATGCATAAAGCATTATGCATAAAACCTATATATAAGGCATGCATAAAGCTTATGCGCAAACCTACAAAACAAATCCCCAGCACCCAAGGGTGCAATAATAATAGAGGAAAGAGAGGAAAGATATGCCTAAACTAAACCGTACACCGGCACTATGCATTAAGCATGCATGCATAGATTAAGCTCTATGCATAGAGCTTAATCTATGTATAGAGCTTAATGCATGTATAGAGGTCTATGCATAGAGCTTAATGCATGTATACATGCATAGAGCTTAATGCATGTATAGAGGTCTATGCATAGAGCTTAATGCATGTATACATGCATAGAGCTTAATGCATGTATAGAGGTCGATGCATAGAATAGAGGTCTATGCATAGAGCTTAATCTATGTATAGATCTCTATGCATTATGAATGCATGCATAGATCTTAATCTATGCATTAAACTCTACAAATAGAGCTTAATGCATAGATTAAGCTCTATGATTAAGCTATGCTAAAGCTTATGCATAAAGCATGCATGAGGCCTTACACATAATGCTTTATGCATGAGGCCTTATGCATAATAAAGATTTAAGCATAATGCTTTATGCATGAGGCCTTATGCATAAAGCATTATGCATAAGGCTTATGCATAAAACACTAAGCATGAGGCCTTAAGGATAAAACTATGCATGAGGCCTTATGCATAAAGCAATGAAAATGAGGCCTTATGCATAAAGCTTATGCATGAGACCTTATGCATAAAGCTTATGCGCAAACCTACAAAACAAATCCCCAGCACCCAAGGGCACAATAATAAGAGAGGAAAGAGAGGCCAGAAATATAGAAAAGCACTTACCTCATTTTCGTGATGTTGAAAGAGAGGATTAGAGGACCTACAAAACCAACAAAAGAGTGAGGAAAGGATTACTAATGCATACATACAAAAGCTTATGCAAGCCTTATGCAAACTATGCCGCTATGCAAGCCTTATGCAAGCTATGCTAAAGCTTATGCATAAAGCATGCATGAGGCCTTATGCATAAAGCTATGCATGAGGCCTTATGCATAAGGCTTACGTATAAAGCATGTATGAGACTTTATGTATAAAGCTATGCATGAGGCCTTATGCATAAAGCTATGCATGAGGCTTATGCATAAAGCACTATGCAAGCCATGCTAGCCTAAACTAAACCGTACCCCGACACTATACATTAAGCATGCATGCATAGAGCTTAATGCATGCATAGATTAAGCTCTATGCATGTATAAAGCTCTATGCATAGAGCTTAATACATGCATAGAGGTCTATGCATAGAGCTTAATCCACGCATAGATCTCTATGCATTATGAATGCACGCATAGAGCTTAATCTATGCATTAAGCTCTACTAATAGAGCTCTATTCATAGATTAAGCTCTATGATTAGATCTCTATTCATAGATTAAGCTCTATGCATAGACGGACCTACGAAACAAAACCCCTCTTTTTGGTAGAAAAAAATAGAGGAAAGAGAGGATAAAAATATAGGAAAGAGAGGAAAGATAGAAAAGCACTTACCTCTTTTTGGTGATGTTGAAAGAGAAGATTAGAAGACCTACAAAACCAACAAAAGGGTGAGGAAAGGATTAGTAATGCATACATACAAAAGCCCTAAGAACCTAATGTATACATACAAAATCGAAAAGATTAAGCTCTATGCATGCATTAAGCTCTATGCATAGAGCTTAATGCATGCATAGAGCTCTATGCATAGAGCTTAACCTATGCATTAAGCTCTATGAATACAGCTTAATGCATAGATTAAGCTCTATGATTAGAGCTCTATTCATAGATTAAGCTCTATGCATAGAGGACCTACAAAACAAAACCCTTCTTTTTGGTAGATAAAAATAGAGAAAAGAGAGGATAAAAAGATAGGAAAGATAGGAAAGCACTTACCTCTTTTTGGGAGAAGATTAGAAGACCTACAGAACCAACAAAAGAGTGAGGAAAGGATTAGTAATGCATACATACAAAAGCCCTAAGAACCTAATGCATACATACAAGATCAAAAAGAGAGGAAAGAGACAAGCATTTGCCTCTTTTTGGTGAAGTTGAAAGAGAGGATTATAAGACATACAAAACAAAACAAAAAGTTGAGAAAAGAATTAGTAATAGAAAACCCTAAAAGTGTGAATAGCATGGATACACAAGGAGCTTTAAGCCTTATGCATAAGGAGATTTAAGTATAAGCCTTTTATGCATAAGAGGTGCATAAGAGGCTTCTCATGCATAAGCCTCTTAGGCTTATGCATAAGAGAGAGAGAGAGAGAGAGAGAGAGAGAGAGAGAAGAGAATACTATTCAAAAAATTTAAACATAAGAAGCTTATGCATGAGAGAGAGAGAAAGAGAATACCAATCAAAAACCCTAGTTCTAAACATACCATTCAAAGACCATGAATATATGAAGAGGCAGAAGAGACAAGTGTGATAGAGATTACCTTGTTTGAGGAATTGTCTTTGGGAGGGGACTTGGGAGGAGACTTTGTGAGGAGAGGACAAAGGGTGAGGTGCAGCCATCATGAGGAAGAGGTACATCACAGGGAGCAGAGGGGAGGGAAGCAAAAATAGTTGTGGCATCGACACGGGCGAAATTATTCATTTTTTTAAACAAAGCATCTATACTCTCTATAGGCACGTCTATACCAGTATAGACATGCATATAGACGTGCTTATAGATGCGTATATAGACGTGCATATGCATGCGCATATAGCCGTGCATATAGTCGCGTAAATAGTCACGTAAATAGCTTATGCAGTGCTTAAATCCATAGTAGAGGACTTTGGAATTAGGCTTCATTCTCACCTATACTAAGTCATAAAATGCATAAGGTATAGCCATTTTGACCTCATCTTAGAACTCATTGTCTATCTAAGACAAAGTGCTCTCTCTCTCTCTCACACAAAGTGCTCTCTCTCTCTCTCTCTCTCTCTCTCTCTCTCTCTCTCTCCCCTGCCTGTATGTGTACTTAGCTACACATGCACACCTACAAACGAGCACGGACATGTCACACACACACACACACACACACACACACACACACTAATTATCATAATTTTGGAAACCTACATGTATTTGCATGGATACATGTAGCTCTCATGGATTTAGGTAACTCATGAAGCTTAAGACAACAACTCTTCTTAAAAAAAAAGTATAACATACAAAACTTTACAAAGTTGCACCTTTTTTGACATGATCTAGCAACAAATTAGCATTTAGTGGGGATTATATCTAGCAACATATATGCACGGCTATATGCACGCACATATAGCCACGTAAATAGCACGTGCATATAGCCGCGTAAATAGCTTATGCAGTGCTTAAATCCATAGTAGAGGACTTTGGAATAAGGCTTCATTCTCACCTATACTAAGTCATAAAATGCATAAGGTATAGCCATTTTGATCTCATCTTAGAACTCATTGTCTATCTAAAACAAAGTGCTCTCTCTCTCTCTCTCTCTCCGCTGCCAGTATGTGTACTTAGCTACACATGCACACCTACAAACGAGCACGGGCATGTCACAACACACACACACTAATTATCATAATTTTGGAAACCTACATGTATTTGCATGGATACATCATGGATTTAGGTAACTCATGAAGCTTAAGACAACAACTCTTCTAAAAAAATAAGTATAACATACAAAACTTTACAAAGTTGCACCTTTTTTGACGTGATCTAGCAACAAATTAGTGGGGATTATTACAACCTTGTGAAGATTATGTCATGTATTTGAGATGAACCATGTGGAAGTGGGTGTTTTTGATGTAAGCCAGATGTGGACATAAGGAAAAGGATTTACTCACAACAACTAACATTATCCATGGGCTTTAATTCAGCAATGGTTTGCTGCTAGGTCCTAGTGGTGGAAAGCCTGTTTAATTGCCTCTACTTGGGCTTGTGTAAGGGCCAAGGTTTTCTGCAAGACGATGTCAGGGATACCGGGGGTGGAGTTAAAGAGGGCAGCACCCACAACAGAGACGCCAGGGTTTTGGCTATTGAAGAAGGCGAAGGCGAGGGGAGGGGGGGTGGTGGTGGCGGCGAGGCTCAATTGGAAATGAACGAGGCCGCGCGGGACGACAAAGAGGTCGCCTGCATACAGGGTGGTGGAGAAATAGTTCCCACCAGTGTCGATAAACCCCGCGAGAACAGCCCCCTGCTGCACGACGATGAGTTCCGACGCCCTTGGATGCACATGCGGCGGCACAAACCCACCCGTCTTGGCATACTCTACCTTAACCACGGCTAGGCCCTGCGTGTTGAGCGCAGGAAAGGTGGCTCCCGACGCCATGGCGATGGCAACGCCCAGTGAGTTGGACACATTGCCGCTCCCTCTAAACAAGCTCGACTTGAAGTCTGCAGACACCACGGAGGCTGGGTTCTTGCAAGGGAGACCATTGATGAAAACGTTGGTGTTGGCAAGGTCTGCGACACAGTAGTCTTGGACAGGGTCGGGATCGGCTGCGCAGACGAAAGCCGGCAGCAGGCTCACGACCGCAGCCCAAATGCAGAAGATTAGCAATATAGATAAACCCATAGCTGGCACCGTCATAACTCACTCTAGCTGCTGCTGTGAGCAGACAAAGCTGCTGCTGCACGCGCTCTTCTTATTTGCACGAGTAATCGGACATGAAAGCCCATGTGGCCATGAGTCATGACACGCCACATATGAGAGCTTGTTCAGACTTCAGCTTCGCGGTGCTCTATCACTTCACATCATGTGAGTTGCACCGACTGCTTTTTTAACACCTTTACAGACCCACCCACCCACCTGGCTATTCGAATATTTAATTGATCTTGACTCACCTGCTAACCAAATTATTAATTGATCTTCACTCACCTCCTGAGTAAACATGCTAAAAGGCTTATGACATTTTCTGCTCTAGAGCCCGCCGGGTTTGAACGTTTTTTAACGGGTGAGCCCTGTAGCAAGTCCCACCGTACCTAGACGCCTACCCAGGGGTACTCGATTGTTGTCACGCCCACATAGGGGTTTCCTGAGGTAATTGTCTTAAGGGAGTGGAAATAAACAGATGTCTATCTATCGAAACTAGTGACAAAAGAGTTTGGCCTTTGAGTTTAACGGGGCACATCTGTGCCTAGTTGACCTCGGTTCAAAAAGAAAAACAAAAAAAAGAAAAGTATGTTACAATCTACTTAAGGGTACCTTTTCCCATGTGGGCAGGGAGACTCCCCATCCATGAGAATGATAGGGGAGATCGCTACGTCTTCTAGGCTTTTCCCCCCTTTTTTTACTCAATGTATAAGCTTTCATCTGAACTTTTCACAAGCTTTGCACACATAAGTTACCCCATAGTCTCATTAAAGTGAGAGATTCCCTACTCGTTGAAGGGAGATATTTGACATAAACCCCACTTCCCCACCCAATTGTTGAATGGGCAAGGAGATGTATGTAATGCCCTTAGGGTGAATTCAAATTGACTCCATGAGGAAGAGGAGAGAAACTAAGTAATGGCGCATTACATTTTGTTTGGGCATCTCAAATGCCCCAACTTTTCACATAGTCTACATGGACAAAAGGTAACTAGCTTAAGGTAACTAGCTTGTAACCTTTTCCATGGGAGGTTAGCAAATGATGGTGGACCTAGTGGTTGATGAGAACAACATTATTAGTTGAGGTCTCACATCTAAAACTTGTTGTTATGTTGGCATTGTTGTGCATGAGGTGTCCACAACTACTAGAGCTTGGGGCCTAGCTATGCTAAATACATCATAAATTTTATTCTCCCTAGCTTGTGTCTCTCTCTATCTTCTCCCCAAGTGTGCCCTCTCTCTCTCCCTCTTCCCCCCAAGTGTACACTCTCTCTCATTTGGTTGGTTCTCTCTCATGCGATCACAAAATGAGTATTCCATCATTGGCTTAGTGTAGTGGACTTTGAGTGGTGGGATTGTATCTCTCTCCCTCTCCTCCCCAATGATGACACAGAATAGGTGTATCATCATTGGCTTAGTGTAGTGGACATCAACAAATAGCTGTATCATAATTGGCTTAGTGTGGTGTATCATCATTGGCTTAGTGTAGTGTATCATAATAGATGTATCATCATTGGCTTAGTGTATTGGACATCAACAAATAGGTCATGTATCATCATTGGCTTAGTGTAGTGTATCATAATAGACATACACACTCACACACCCAACTCCGATTACATGGACATGCAACACTGTAGAGAGCACGGAGTTAGTGTAGTGGACTTTGAGTGGTGGGACTGTATCTCTCTCCCTCTTCTCTCCAATGATGACACACAATAGGTGCATATCATTGGCTTAGTGTAGTAGGTGTACTATGATCATTGGCTTGGATTCTATCACTCTTCCCCACCTTCTCCTAGTGATATGGAATTCAGCTTAGGCAACTCCCAGTGAGTTGGACACATTGCCGCTCCCTCTAAACAAGCTCGATTTGAAGTCTGCAGACACCACGGAGCCTGGGTCTTTGCAAGGGAGACCATTGATGGCTCAACGTTGGTGTTGGTAAGGTCTGCGACAAAGTAGTCTTGGATCGGCTGCGCAGACGAAAGCCGGCAGGCTCACGAGCGCAGCCCAAATGCAGATTAGCAATATAGATAAACCCATAGCTCGCACCATGATAACTCACTCTAGCTGCTGTGAGCAGAGAACGCTGCTGCACGCGCACTAACGACCAGGGTTCGCGAAAAACATTTTTTTACAACCCTTTTATATGGAAGATTTGAGGGAAAAAAATTTCCAAAAATTTGTCCCCTACACCAAGAAATTATTTTTTAAAAAGTTTGACAAGAATCATACACACTCACACACCCAACTCTGATTACATGGACATGCAACACTGTAGAGAGCACGGATCGAACCCGCATCATTGGCTGGGACTTCGTCCACTCTTTAACCACTCCACTACAGCCGTGTTCTACACCAAGCAATTATAACACCTGCAAGAACCAAAACATGCCTTTAAAAACCTTTTAATATATAATATGAAACATTCAAGGAAGAAATTAAGTACTAAACTAAGCATATATATATTGAAGAGAAAATATGTACAAAATTTACCTCCATAAATAGAGCTACACAGCTGAATGTACAAAATAAGGACATACAAAATACCATAAAGAAAGGCATCACAGCCTTATCCCTTAATCTTTAAACTCGTGCTTTGTAAAGTTATATATTCTTGAGAACCATCAAAACAGCAAAAACAAATCGACAGATTACTAAAGCACTAGAGCCATATGTTTCAATCTTGAAGCTATAATATATAAGGCATCATCTTATAACTTCACTTCAATAAAGTTTGTTGTACACATGCTATATACGCCTAACAGAAAATAAGAAAAAAAACAATCCAAATTAGTTGTTGTGTATGCAAAATGCACATTATGCACTACAAGAAGCAAAAGTAATTATTTACATTGTAAATTTAAAAATACTTACCAAAAATTCAGTTCTGCACAGTACCATAGATATGCCTGGAAGTTTGTGTTGCATTCTTCCATGCACCAATTGCCTTGGAAAATTCAAATTCCTCTACACTTGGCCCCTCAATTGAAACATGCATCAATGCCTCTAAGGTGTTTATCTCAAGCTGATTTCTATGGGTGAGTTTTGATTATGTTCTGTATAGAGAAGCCCCTCTCACATACCGATGTACTAGAACATTGAAGCATTACAACCTAGCTCAAGCGCAAGAGCATAGGATACTTCTCACGAAGAACATTGTTATTACTTATACGAATCCATGTCTCTCTTAATGGCAGATTCTTCCAATCTAATAATCCTTGCACTCCGAATTCTCTTTTCAAACATTTGTCATCTATTAGGCTTTCATAAAGTTCTCCAGTTGGTGTTTTTGGAGATCCATAGAACTGAACCAAAGTATCCAAATATTAAGCTCCATAACACTTTAAAAGCTTCCCATTAGAGAAAGAGGATGGGCAAAGTATTTTGAAGCTACTCAAATTGAGTTATTTACAAATCTATCCCCTAGGGCATCCAACATTAGAGAATAATATTCCTTTTGAAATTCAATGGCAATCTGCAAATCAGATCTTGCAGTAGGGCCTTTGTATTTTAGCTCCATGATAATAATCTCCTTTCACTATTGTCCTTAAGGCTGCCAAGTGTCCAAACTTTGAACCATATTCTTGAATCAAAGGAAAACCCTTGCTATTATATTGCCATGCATTCACATCTATAAGAGGATCCATGATAAACTCCAATTGTACTGCACCCATGGTTGCATTTACCAAGCTTGGAGTAGTTGTTACATCCACAAAGTCATTTTGAAATACATAGCTTAAATGTGAGATATGCTATAACAAGTCTGCAACCAACAAGAAAATGCAACTTGTATATGAACTCAAACTGAGATACCCTCTCATGGAGAGGACTTTTAGCCCTCAGAAATTCTAGAAGTGGCTCAAGGACTTCACATATAATACTCAAAATCACCTTGTGTCTACTTAACCATCTAACCTTGTGAATGTTTTTGATGTGCAATGTAGGACAATCAAATTCCTCCTCCAACTTGTGTCTACTTAACCATCTAACCTTGTGAATGTTTTTTATGTGCAATGTAGGACAATCAAATTCCTCCTCCAACTTAGTCAATTTGACCATTCGTGTTGTTGAGCTTTCCTTCAATAGTGTCCCAACTTTTTTTAAAATTGAGTCAATCTTTCAAGCATAGTCACTTTGCTTCAATGCATCTTGATTCACATAAGTGGGTCTGATGTGCAACATAATGAATAGAAGTCATAAATGGACTAGAATTCTTCAAGAGTGTAGCAAGACCTTTCTCTTTACCTACCATAACAGAGGCACCATTTGAACTAAAACTCACCATTTTTGACTCATCAATCTCATGGTATTTTAAGAAGTCCTTAAGAATTGCATGCAAACCCTTTGCCGACTTATCTTGCACCTCCAATAAGCCCAAGAATGAAACATGTGGCTGATGCATCCATATGTAGCTCCAATATATGATGAGGTGCTCCACTACAGATACATCAGTTGACTTGTCCACATAAATCCCAAAGAAAGGGGATTGCTTCAATTTGTTCAATGTCTCCTAGCTTATACAATAAGCTATGAATGCAATAAACAGAGCTGCAGCTTTATCATTGTTATAAAGATGTGCAGGCATATGTTGCACCCCACAACATCAGAAGGGAGAAAATTTCAAATATGCCATGTCATGCTTTGCAAGAAAATAAGTAGCTCTGAACACATTCAAGACACTTACATCTACATTTTCTTGTTGCCTTCTTATCCCTTCCTATAATGCTCTTTGTCCATGGCCTTGGGAGTATGCAACAAACTTATGCCCTTTTGACTGAACATGTTGCTTCATTGCACTAAGCTGAATATTTACTAATCCTATTGTGCCATATTCACTCTTGAAATTTTTTTGTTGTTTGAAAATAGTGCAAAAGATTCTTTCTTGTTTCCTTTGAAAACATGCCCATTCAAATGTGATTGCCCTCACCAACTATCTTCTCATTGTCCTTATTTGTCCACAATAGAGGCATATCCTTGTTCTTTCGACTGAGGAACTTAGAAATGTACACTAGTGACTCTTGTATGAGTCACCCCTCAGCCATGCTCCCCTCAGGTCTTTCTCTTTGCCGCACAAAAACTTTGAGAGTTTTCATGAATCTTTCCAAGAAAAACATCCAATGGCTATGTACAATACTTGCTATAGATATTTTGTCCCCCACATGTACTAGTAGATGCACTTGGATTGTTAGGATGCTTGTTGGAAAGTACTTCTCAAGAAGACAAACTTCTTTGATTGAGTTAATCTTTGCTTGTTCGATGGAAGAAATGGGAATCTTCTTATGTGAAATTCATTGAACAAGGGATGACAACTTGCATATGATTGAACGGAGGTCAGTTGAGCAATCACGAATTGCCACCGATAAAACAAACTACAAGCAACAAATTGTTGTGTAAGAATCTTTTCACAAGCTCACATAAGAAAGTTATAGTAATCAAATATGTAGAATATCATTAGAGAATTAGAATTTACTTGGAGAAATTTGTGCTAATCATGTGATTTTAGACCACTGAGCTTGTCGTTCTTTGTAAATGCACCACAAAGGCAATGCATGTGTCTTGTAGGAGTATGAAACGATGAAATAACCCCTTTCACCCTTTTCTGTTCCTTTTTGGTAAGGATCCAAGGGACCTTAGGTAATTCAATCCTCCCATCTCCATGTACTCTTGTCCAATATCTTTTCATGATGTTGGCTTTCCTAAGGTCTTCATGTGCAAATCTACTATTCTTTGCCCCAATGAAATGATCCCATATTAGACTCCCTACATTTTTGAAGATGTGCATGGGATCTAAAAGGTGATTAATCAATAAATCATACCAATATGGGAGGTCATGAAGAATAGAAAGTCTTTTTATACCAAATGGCAATTATGTACCTCTACCCTCTAACCATAGTGCTTTCCAATCGCTTGCTTTCATTGGCTTTGGTGGTCGTCCAAGTGATCCTTCTCTTAAGTCATGATCTAGTTGAGGGAGAAAGATTTTATGTCCTTGATATATCATCTTCTTTAATAAGGCTTTTGATCTCCTTGTGTTCAACATTGGTCCGTCAATATATCATAATTCAAAATTTCCATCCAGTCCCTTGTTTCACAAAAAACAGTATCACTCTGGACTCTCCGTTGAGACCAGCTGGTCAACAACGAGATCCAGTAATAGATTACAATAATTATTTCATCTATCATACATATCTTCCATGACATACACATGGGTGTCCTAAGCACCGCGAGCCCGTGCATCGCCTGGTCAGAACTGGCACTTCACTCAAGGGACCGCTTCGTGAGCCGTCCTTTGAACATTCCCCACCAGCTGTTGCAACCGAACTTCCCTTAGAAAAATACATATACCAAATGCTCCCTCTAGCATTCTGGCGTAAGACAATCCTTTAAGAAAACAGGGTTTCTATGCAAGTTTTCAATTTGATTTCTCGAATTAGAATCCCAAAACTTCTTGATCGACATTCAGAATTTCATACCAGAATTCGTCAAATTCTGCATCCTTGATCCACAGATCAATTTGAAGGGTCTTAAACTTAGTTTCAGATTTGGCGGGAGGTTTTGAGAGTATTTTTTTTCTAAACTGGTCATGTCTTCTTTCCTCGTGATAGAGTTTGGTCTTGATCATAGTCTGATTCACGATTCCAGTATGATAAGATTTTTCCTGAGCTTAACTTTCTTGAAAAGGTTTGGTATTTCAGTTACCATTTTACCGAATTTCTTTCTTTGATTATACACTTAACTGATTTCTAAATTAGCTACGAATTCCAATGAAGAATAAGATGATCAATTATCAGAATATTTTAATCTCGATAGATTTCTTGAATTTTCCATTTACAAACCGTGAGAATATAAGATGAAAGAAATTTCTCTCTTAAGTATTTAATTATTCATTTACTCAATACTCATAGAATTGGAACATAGACTTAAAAAGAATTCAGATTTTGATTTAAAAATTCTTTATGCATCTATTTATGCATAAAAATCAACTTCAATGGGAATAACACTTTTCCAAAAAGAAAACCCTTTTATGCATCTATTTATGCATAAAATCAATTTTAATAGGAATAACACTTTTTAAAATAAAAAGAATTTCTTTATGCATCTTTCTATGCAAAAATCTATTTTGATAAAAATAACACTTTTGCAATTAAAAAAATCCTTTATGCATCTTTCTATGCAAAAATCAATTTTGATAAAAATAACACTTTTGTAATTAAAAAAATTCCTTTATGCATCTTTCTATGCAAAATTCAATTTTGATAAAAATAACACTTTTGTAATTAAAAAAATTCCTTTATGCATCTTTCTATACAAAAATCAATTTTGATAAAAATAACACTTTTCAATAAAAAATTCCTTTATGCATAAATATCAATTCTGATGAAAGTAGCACTTTTATAATAAAAAAATTCCTTTATGCATCTTTTTATGCATAAAAATCAATTATGATGAAAGTAACACTTTTATAATAAAAATTTCCTTTTATGCATCTTTTTATGCATAAAAATCAATTTTGATGAAAGTAACACTTAAAAAAATTCCTTTATGCATCTTTTTATGCAGAAAAATCAATTCTGATGAAAGTAACACTTTTATAATAATTTTTTTTTTCATTTATGCATCTTTCTATGCATAGAAATTAAATTCAATGAAAATAACACTTTTATAATAAAATAATTTCCATTATGCATCTTTGTATGCATAGAAATTAATTTTAATAATTAATATTAGTGATATCCATGCATATTCATAGGTGAATATGTACATGGAGTAAATTAGAATATTTCTTTTAGAATGCACAAACGATGGGAATTACTTTTTTAGAAATAAACTTCCTTTTTCACAGAATAACATAAAAATAAACTTCCTTTTTCACAGAATTCAAGAAAATTTTACCATAACCTCCTTTGTATGGCTGACCATTTCTCAATTTTTAACATTCTATTTTCAATTTAAATTAACCCCAATTAGATATAAAGGACTCTAATCTACACAATTTTTAATTTTCAAGAGATAAACAATAAGAAAAGTTTAATCAATCTATTTGTTAATCATTCTAGGATAAAGAAAGGCTGAATTGTAAAGAAGAGAAGGGGGTGGCCTTTTCATCAAGGAATAGCATCAGATTTAATTTAATCAACTATAATAAATAGAAAAATTAAAAAAAATCATAGATTTGAAATTGAAAAGTAGAAATTTTAGCTTACATGGAGTTTGTAAGCTTTCCTTTGGCTTGAGGGATTGAGGGTTCTACTCTTGTTTGGATCAAGAGTGGCCACCAATTACTTTGGAGAGGATTAAGTCAAAAACAATTGAATTATCAAGAAAATTCAATGTAATTGGCTCTGGGTAGGAGTAAAGTAATAGTGCATAGACACTATTAATCTTTTACAAAGAGGGAGGCTTCTATTTATAGGAAAAAGTGAGCCTCTAACCAAGCAAACTGATTCTAGAATTTTCTAGATCAGTTTGGTCAATTTTTTACCATTTTTGGGTCAGTTCAGCTTACTTTTTGGATCCAGTTTTGAAATAGGAGAGAGGAGAGATGAAATATCTAATTTTATTGATTTAAAATTGGAAAGCAATGATGAGAAAAAGTTGCCTACTTCATGAGGGGGGATCCCCACTCTGAGGTGTCAAAAATCAATTTTTTATCTATTTTCCTTAGTCCTTAGTCCACTTTTCATCTTATGTGAACATTTACTCATTTTTGGGAGGTTTTTCTTTTATTTTTCAATTTATCTCCTCCCTACATTTGGATTAATCTTATTGGTCCATAAGAACCTTAATCCAAAATTTTTAGAAAATCTGGACCCTTAAGCTAAGGTCTTTTGAGCAAATTATAATTTATTTCTAATGCACCTTAGGAAATTCTTTTTGAACTTTTGTTTCGGGGGAAATTATTTTAATAAGAAGGGATATTTTTCCATCCAAAAATATCTAAAAACTTAATCACCTCTCTCTAAAATATTTTCTCTCTCTAGGCTAAAACAGGTAGAAACAAGATCTTTTATTATTCTAAAGAGGGGATTGATTTACAAGGGAAGAGACTGGACATCTTGAGGGAATGGGGAGGAATCTTACATTCTCTCCCACCACTTAAAAAATGCGAGATGTCCTCATCTTGCAAACTGGGGTTAATCCCGCATTAGTTCGGCTTCTTTCTCCCAGGTGGAGTCTTCAAAAGGATAGAACTTCCATTTGACCAATAATTCTCTCAGAATTCTGTTTCCTGAGAACCTTCTCTCGAACATCAAGGATTTCTTCAGGTTGGAGTTCCATCTGCCCTTGGGTTGAAGAAGTTAAGAGTTCATCATTAAGCACATGATTCGAGCTCGATACATACTTCTTAAGTAGGCTGACATGAAATACATTATATACTTTGAGATGAGGCAGAAGAAGTTCATAGGCTAAGTCACCTACTTTCTTTGTGATCAGATATGGCCCACAATATCTGGGGGATAACCTCTTGTACTTCCCAAGAGATAGAGAACTTCTTTTGGGGCGTAATCGAATGAAGGCCATCTCTGCTTCCTCGAATTTTCTGTCTGTCCTCTTCTTATCTGCATACTGCTTCTGTCTATCCTGGTAGCTTTTATATCTTTGCGGATTGACTGCATCTGCTGCTCCATGTCGTCAAGCATCTGTCTCTGGACATCTCGACCCTAATCAATGGGTCGGACCAAATTAATGGTATTAGCAATCTTGTCCATACACAGCTTTGAAAGGGCTCATCCCAATACTTTGGTGATAAGAAGCATTTTAGGCAAACTTGACTAGGTGCAGATAGCTTAGCCACTTCTTGAGTTCCCTACCAAAGTATATCTTCAATTACTTGGTTCACCCTTTCAGTTTGACCATCGGTAAGCTGTGCTGAGATCCAAGAAAGTTCCTACTGCTTTGAAGAATGCAGTCCAGAATCTTGATGTGAATTTGGGATCTCGATCACTTACTATTCTCCTGGGTAGGCCATGCAATCTGAAGATTTCCTTGAGGAACACTCTGGCCACATCCACTGCAGTGTAGGTTTCTCTTACTGGAATCAGATGGGCAACTTTGGTTAGTCTGTCAACTACCACAAAGATGGAGTTGTAACCTGATTGCACTGAAGGTAGTCCAGTAATAAAATCCATACTGATACATTCCCACTTCATCCTAGGGGATGTCTAATGGATGTAACTTCCTAGGCATTTTTACTCTCTGGGCTTTGACTTTCTGACATATCAGGCATTGACATACATGATTAAGTACATCCTTTTTTAGGCCAGGACAAAAGAAGCTTTTCTTTCATGTAGGTCTTGAAAAATCCTGGATGTCCTGCTATAAGGCTATCATGGGCTTCATTCAGAATTTGATAGTTCCTTCATCATTGGGAATGCATAGCCTGCTATTATAAAACATAATTCCTTCATCCAGGTTGTACCCTTGAACTTGGTTCAACTCCTAATAAGGAGTTTCGCTTTCCTGCATAAGAAGGATAGCAATAGAGCCAAAGAATCTATCCTGCATGATCTTCTCTCTTGCTTTATTTATCAATGGATTTGACACCACTGTGATTGCAAGCAAGGAGGCTTTCCTGTTGAGGGCATCTGCTACCACATTTTCTTTGCCTGGGTGGTACTTGATTTCAAAATCGAATTCCTGCAGGGTCTGCATCCACCTTCTTTGGCGCATGTTGAGATCCTTCTGAGTGAAGATTCACTTTAAGCTGTGATGATCTGTCACATCAAAGTGAATCTTTGACCCAGTAGGTACAATGTCTCCACAATTTCAGGGCATAGACTACTGAAAGTAGCTCCAGGTCATGGTGGATAGCATAATTCCTCTCATGCATTTTGAGTTTTCAGGATTCATAGGCCACTGCATGACCTTCCTGCATGAGCGCACCTCTCAAAGCAAAACCACTGGCATTAGTTACTACCTCAAAGGGTAGAGAGAAATTTGGCAACTTTAGAATGGGATTGGTTACCAAGGTGATCTTCAGCTTATCAAAAGCGCTCCGACACCTGGCAGACCATTGAAACGGGGTATTCTTCTTGAGAAAATTAGTCAAGGGGGAAGCTATGAGAGCATACTTAGGTATAAAAATCTATACCCACCAGTTAATCCCAAGAATCCTCTGACTTCTTTCACTATCTTTGGTTCAGGCCAATCTATGACTGCTTGGACTTTTGCGAAATCTAGAGAAATTCCATCTTTGGATACCAAAAAGCCCAAGTATTCAACATGGTCAACAGAGAAAGTACATTTGCTCTTTTTTGCAAAGAGTTGGTGCTTCCTTAGAATCTCAAGAACTTTACGGACGTGAGCTTCATGGTCAATTGCATTCTTTGAGTAAATCAGAATATCATCAAAGAAAACAAGAACAAAATCATCCAAGTATTCTCTGAGAATGTCTTGCATTAGGCAATTGAATGTAGCTCGGGCATTCGACATGACAGTAAATTCATAATGCCCATAGCGAGTATTGATGGCTGTCTTCGGGATATCTTGATCATTGATCCTCATCTGGTAATACCCTAATTTGAGATCTATCTTTGTGAAGATCTGGGCTCCATTTAACCTGTCCAGAAGCTCATCTCAATTCTGGGGATATGATACTTATTCTTAATTGTCAGTTGATTGAGACCTCTGTAATCCACATAGTCTTAACGTTCCATCCTTCTTTTTCTGAAAGAGAACTGGCGCTCCCCAAGGTGAAACACTGGGTCTTACAAACCCTTGTTCTAACAGTTGCCTAAGCTATTCCTTGAGTTCGATGGCTTCAAGGACTGGCATTTTGTACGTGCGCTTTGTACGTGCGCTGGGCTACTATGGCTGAGCTCTGGGGGTCAATTCTATCACATGATCTACTTGCCGAATCGAAGGCATCTCAGTTAACTCTGCTGGGAATAAATCATCATATTCACTTAAAACACTATATTCGTGAGTTTGGGAATTTCCCAACTCCCATTTTTTGAATACCAAAAAGGTGGGACCTAGATAACATGCCTATAAGTTTCTCAAAACCATATCATGTGACCTATTGTTGGAAAGCGCTTGGAAAATGGAATCTAGTGAGCTATAGAGCGCTCAATTTGGAGTAACGGTGTTCAAGTTATGATTAATCCAAAGATTTGACCACGTGTCCCAAACTACTAGGAAATTTCCATATTCCCCAATATGGTGTTTTAACCATTCTAGTTCTTTAGCCTTTAACTTTGTGTCTACCGGATTCATTTTGACAACATAAATGAGCTGCTTCTTTCTAAGTCCTTTCATTAACCTAGAATCTTTTACTAATTGCAGATCTGGGGATCCGAAAATTCCAGTTCCTTGAACTTTGTTCCCATGAAGGTCACGGAAGGAAATGATTCCATTGTGACAGTGAATGTTAGCTTGATTTTTGTGGAGCCAATCCATTCCAAGGATTCCATCAAAAACTCCCAAAGGTAAGACTCTGAACTGGCAGGTCAGTTACATTCCCATCTCGATTGAACTGAATACGATCTGTCTCATGGTGAGTGAAAGGAATCTTCCCACTAGCCAAATTCAACTTACATAGGTTTCCCTGAGTTCTATTCTAAGACTAGCTTACGCAAGCATCCTGGGAAAATGAATGAATGAGTACTGCCTAAATCAATCAAAAGCTTAAACGGCTTACCGTTATACTTAGCTGGAGTATGAATGACAGAGAATTGACGATTTGGCCCTTGGTTTTCAACCGCTGCATAAATCTGACCTCTTTCCTCTTCCACTACTTCTGCTATCGTAACTGCTCTAGCTCCTGCAGATTGGGGTGGAACTCTTTCTCTTTGGTTACCCCAATTTTGGGAAGGAGTTTTGAGACTACTCTTAACAGAGGCAGATGGTTTAAGCTAGAGTTCTCCTGGATTGCCTGATTCTAGCGAGACGGACCCTGATTTGACTGATACAAAGGAGTTGGTCTCTCAGACTCTGGGTCCTTGACTTCCCTGTCCTCTTGACATGGCAGGAGTCGGCGGGTACTCTTTAAGTTGGTGACCGAAACCCTAACATCCAAAACACCGGTTCTTACTTCTGAGCTCATCCCTCTGAATCCTTGAAAGAGGTGGGGCTCCTGAGAAAGTGTTCTGAGAGGGAAGGGTCTTCCTTCACTTTTAAATCTCCCAGCATCTTGATTCTGATTTGGGCCTTGCTGCCTCTTTGGGGGTGGAAAGTTTGAAGCACTTCCTGAGGTTTAGAATCTTTTAAAGTTTGAGGGTGCAGGCTTCGGCGGGACCTTAACAACAAAGGCTTTGGCAAAGTCCTTTGCCATTCTGACAGCTTCGGCCATTGAGATTGGTTTGGCATTTTTCACTAAAGTGTCCAATGGCTCATTCATCCCTCGAATGAATCTGGCCATCAGCTACTCTTCATCCAATTGTGGAGAATATTTGAGGAGAAGGGCAAATGCCTTTGAGGAGAAGGGCCATTGAGATCTTCTTGGCTATGGAAAGCTTGGAAAACAGTCCACTTTTTTCCCCATCAATTCCATCCTCTCTTGCTTGCACACATTCTTCACTCTCCTCTTGCTAGCTTATACACATTCTTGACTCCTCTTGCTAGTTTATATGCTCTGCTAGCATTAGGTTGCAGAGATCTTCTCACACAACAACTTCATAGCATTTAGCTCCAAGCACAATGAGTCGCCGACCTCGTTCAAGGGTGGAGTCCTTTAGTAGCAGCAATGAACAAGACGACACTGGCTTGTGGGTTACAAGCACCTTTGCAAAAGGAATGTGGGTGACGATGCGTCGAAGCACAAGGGGAGCCCACAAAGTCTCTCGCAGATACATAGGGTTAAAGTCACACCATTGGAAGGGTCGCATAGTGGATCTCAAGCAGGGGGCTGACGGAAGCAAGCAGGTGATGATCCAACACGTCTACAAGGCATCGCAACTCCGTGTTGACAATGCCAATCACAAACGCTTTCCTGCAAATTGTAAGTTTTATTTGTGCTTCTTGTTTTATGGGCTGCACTGAGACATGCTAATATCATTTCATGTTACGGAAGCTTGATTTTTTCAAGTGTGTTCTTGTAATGTTCTGTGCAGACATCTTTCCGTCGACATTTGTGGAATGGGAGCCTTTAGAGGCCCTTTCTGGAACCTTTGAGGCGCACCACTTTGAAATCGGCAAGCTACTATATACTGGTTGTTCGGCATCAGAGCTTTTAGAGTGCTCAGTTTTCTTCTTTCATGCAGAGTATATTGTACCCACGTCAAGAGATGGTTCTGGGACTCTACGGAATGAGTGCCTTTCTGCCACCTTCGTGGGATTTGAAGGTTATTCAACATCAGGGTGACAAGATAAAGTGCATGGTGGTGTCGGAGAAGATGGTCATTCGGTACCAGCTTGGAAAGCAACAACTCTATATTATCTTTCCTTACAGATGTTGGAAGCTGACTGGAGGCGAATGGCAAGCACTCGATTCGGACATCAACGATGCAGAACAGCTTGATGTACATGTTAGCACGCAAGCTGATGTGTGGGATATCGTAGTAAATGCTGATTGGAATATGGCGAACCTAAGGGAGTACTTAGGCCTTAGGTTTGCACTGAAAGGTGACTTTTCATTTGTGATTGATAACACACCTCTACGTAAGAGGAAAGAGGCATCTTACTTTTGTAAAAGCATTCCCTTCCCTAGATGTATCCATATCAAGCAAGCTATGTAACAGATTTTGAGAGATTAATTCAAAACAATTTTGGCTACTCGAAATTTGCGTTCAATTTTGTGCACTTTTAAGTTATGTCGCGTGTTTTTATTTTTTGGAGGTTTTAAGTGAATTTTAAAACATAAAAAAAGTTTTAAAGACCTCTTTATAAGTCACTTTTGGCCACTTTGAGTTCATCTCCTCACTCTCGGCATCTTTGCGGTCCCCTCGCCTTCTTTGCTACTCAAGCATGGCCACCCCCGCCCAAGCTCTCCTATCTCAATTGCACAAGCTTGACCTTGGTCACTTGATCGAGAAGCTTGCACCCATCTTTCAGACATCTATTGACATGGAAGGCACCGCGGAACTCCATAATGACGTGTTTGGGGTGTTCAGTAGTAGCTACATGGACACATACATGGCTGAATATTGTGTCAACTTTGAAGACGAGGAGGGGACTTGGGTGCCTGTGGATCTTATCAAGCATACCTACAAAGCGGACAAAAATTTCAAGTTCAGGCTTGCAAGATTCCTCAAAGGCCTTAGTAGCACATATCTAAGGGAGGAGGAAGAAGATAACCTGGTAGGTCTTGGAATGGGCAACATCGGCACAAGTTTTTTGAGGTGGGACATGACTCTTGCCCTCCTGATCTTGGAGGGAACAGAGAAAAGCAAGGGAAAGAGGAAGGCCACTCCTCCAAAGAAAGCCACACCTTATCTCTTGATCAAGGAAGCTGACCCAAAGGAGGAGATTGTCACCCCAGTGCAAGAAGCATCTCTTGCACTTGTGACTCTGGCGGAAGAGCCGCAAGCTGAGGCTGTGAAACGGGACATCGAAGGGGACGATGTCATGGATGAAGTTCCAGAGCTCGAAGTGCGAACTCTACACCCCATCATAGTAGAAGGTGTAGAGTTCTTATTTTTGGATGACATCGCCCATGTCCTTGGGCTGCACCAAGATGAAACTCTCTCAGTCATTGCTATGTACGCGGGCATGCGAGACACACAACAGCCGTCCAAAGATGATGACATCCGCATTGACTTCAGTTCCGCAGATGTCACAAAGGTGCTTGCGCTCCCGGAAAATCATGCCTCAATAGAGTCCCTTGTGGCAGAGACTCTTGTACAAATATCCCAGTGCAAGGATTTCTACAAGAGTGTGCCAGAAACTAGCTTTGCCCCTCACAAGCCGCTTGCCATTTCGATTTTGTCAGCCTCAGGAGCATCAATATTAGTGATGCAGACCTTGCGGATCATGATGATGCCACTGAGGTAGTACACCCAATTTCTTCCCTTCTTAATTTGTAATTTTTTGAAGTCAACTCATTCTTCTATCTACTTTGTAGACTGCAAGAGAAATGGACTGGTTCGCAAGCCGAAAGGGTGGAGCACGAAAGGAGGTGGAGGGGAAAGATGCTGCGCTATGGCACTACATCCCGAGCTTCAATGCCGAGATGCTTCGCGTGATTCACAACGACTTTTCAAATGATGCGCAAGCTGAATTTTTGAAGTGCAGAGCCCTAAGCGCCATCCTGTCTGAAGCCCCTATAGCCCAAAATGCCCATAAATGTATTCTTGTAAATAGGGAAGCAGCTATCTATAGCTTTGGTGATAAAAGTGCACGGTCTTTCCTAGGATTTTGTGGCCTTAGCCTTGGACAAGGCATCACTGATGCCAAAGAGATAGCCGAACGCATTGGTGACAAACCATCAGTAAAGACTCTCACCCACGAGGCTTTCACCAAGCTCATCAAGCGAGTTGGCTAGATCCAATGTACTCATTTGCCTTTTGTGAAAATCAAACAATTAATGACATCAAGATGTTTTTCGAGCTGATTTTAAGTTTTATCTTCTTGATGTGTTTATATGTTGTTGTCGTGTCTTGTCATGATGTTTCAATCAATTTTTGTGAACGCTCGTCTGCCACCACCCGTCCGACTTTGGCTCGACTCGACGGGCCGATTTCTCCTGCGTATGGCCCCAAAAGGGTAGATCAGATGTGCGGGGTGCGCCGGGGCCGACGAGGGGGGCCGGTGGTCGCGCCGTGGAACCTGTGTGCCACAGAGCAACTTTTGCATGTTTGACCTGACGGAGCAACTTTTGCCTGTTTGACCAGGTCAAATAGGCAAAAGTCGCTCCGTGGCACACAGGTTCCATGGCGCGACCACCGGCCCCCCCCCCGGTCGGCCCCGGCGCACCCCGCACATCTGATCTACCCTTTTGGGGCCATACGCAGGAGAAATCGGCCTGTCAAGTCGAGCCAAAGTCGGACGGGTGGTGGCAGACAAGTGCTCACATGAGGTCGAATGTACGTAGCGACAACAATTACATGCAAAAGACTACAATTACCTTGACAAGACGACAATCACTTGCAATAGAAAATAACTTTTTTGAAAATAGACATGGTTTTTCATTAATCAAATTAAGATTACAAAACACGGATTTGTTGCATTACAAAGGCTTCCCCTATCTAGTGAAAGAGAGCGTCCTCTCCACGGATACGCTTAGCTAGACGAAGATCAGATGGCTTCAAAGTGACACGTTTTGCATGCACCATGCACAAAACCGCGTCTTGGAAAAGTGAAACCAAAATATCCTCGGCACCTTGTTGCAGAGCGCCTAGTGCCGTCGCTTGCACACGATTGACATCCCGGCTGGTCGTGGATAATCTCTTTGACGAGACGCCCAAAAGGTGCCTTCGGAATAATTGGTGTGCAGGTCTTCTGATATTTGCGAATTTCTCTAAGGGCAACTATCCCTGGTCTCCACCTTTGCTTCTTCTGCATTGTTGGGGGCGGTGGTGCTTGCGCGTGGCGAGTCCAAGCTGGCGTGTCATTTTTGAACTTTTGTCGCTGCTCTCGGAAGTTATCGGAAGGGGGTTCTGTGCGTTTAGGAATGGTTTTTCCCTTCTTAGCCTTTGCAGGTGTTGGAGTTTTCTTTGCCTTTGCAGATGGAGTCTTCTGAGCTGCTCTCTGCTCTGCCTCCTTCCTTACTCGCTCCTCTTCATCTTTCCTTTCTTTTTCCTCACGAAGCCTCCGTGTGTTTGCTGCCCTGGCTTCTCGTTCAAGCTTCTGTCTCTTATTTTCTACTTCCTCAGCTGAGAGTTTTCTCTTTCCTTTACCAAGTGCACGAGCCAAGACTCTGTCTAGCATTGCATTGAGAATCCTATTACTCGGCAGGTGCTCCCTTTCTATTGTGTCTTCATTTCTCCTCTTTGTATATTCTGCTCGAAGACTTTGTATAGCCGCTTCCAAAATTGTGTCATCTTCGTATCCGGCCATTCGCAGGTCAACAACAAATCCGCGAGCTTTTCTGTTAAGCCAATCCTCCTCCGCAGCAAAGAATGCTAATCTTCTCTCGTTGCTTGCGGCGGCTTGAGCTTCTTCTACAACCTTCTTATCTGCCTCCGCCTTCCTAACTGCCTCGTCTTCTTCCGCCTTCTTGGCAGCCTCATCCTCCTGTGCTTTCTTTGCTGCCTCGTCCTCCTCCTGTGTTCTGACGGTCTCTTCGGCTTCTTTTCTTGCTCTCTCAGCCTCCATGTCCTCTGCTTCTTTCTGTAATCTCTCCTCTTCTTGGCATTCTTGGGCTTCTTGGGCCTCTCGCTCAAGCCTCACACGCTCAGCTTCCAGATCCATTTGGGCTTGTGGGTAAATGTTTGGGATTTCAGTTCTATGTGCCACCGGTAAGGGCCCAAGGTCTTTGAAAATGTCATCCTGCGTATTGGAGGGAGGATCATTTGGGGGCTCCATGTGCATGAGATATTAGTGCCACGAGCGAGAGAGAGAGAGAGAGAGAGAGAGAGAGAGAGAGAGAGAGAGAGAGAGAGAGAGAGAGAGAGAGAGAGAGAGAGCGCGCAAGAGAGTCAAGGGGAGAGGAAGAGAGAGAGAGCGCGCGAGAGAGTCAAGGGGAGAGGAAGAGAGAGAGCTCACAAGTCAAGACTTTTAAAAATGACTATAAAACTCACTGATATTTATAGGGGGCCAAAATTACAAAAACGTCAATTTACAATGAACGCGGTGGGTAACCACACGCGGCCATTTCTCAGTCGACCCACTGTGCCATTGCCTCGCTCTTTCACGTGCCATTGACGCATTGCACTCTTCTCTTTCGCCTTGCACCTACCACCTTCATGATTTTGCGCCTCAAAGACAAATTTCCGGCTCGCTTTTGGGCCTTTCTCCCAGTAAGTGCACGGTAAAACCAATTGAACATTTCCTGAAACGCATTGCTGTGAACCTTGCCACCGCCATGACCCGTGTTCTTAAAATAGGCCGCCTTGGCTTGGTAATGTGATCGTTCCATGCCTTGGTTGCTCCAGAGTGCAAGAGACCCATATTCATCTAGAAAGAAGGAACTGTGTGCATAGAGAATATGCATGTAGTGTGTTATATGAGTTTCCCCCCAAGCATCGATCATTTCTTCTGTGAATCTGTCAATCGAAGTCTTGAATGTAGCTATCTCTGCTTCATCAAGATACGGGCGCTCAAGAAGCCTCATCATCTCATCACAAGCTTCCCACACATGTGCACGCTTCAATCCTAGTGTCACCTCATTGCCTCGATAGGTTGTTACATCACAAATCTGCTTCCATAATTCAAAATGTGTATGGCTTTGAGCCTCACCATAGTTTGAGAGCAGGTGTCTTGCTTTTGCACCACCCATGCATATCTTATTAGGGTTATCTTGGGTACTTGATGGGTTTTTGCGATCCTTAGAGAGGGTGACAGCACCTGCGTGAAGCCCCATGGATGATAAAACAACTTCAAGCTCTTGGATGCCCTGTTCTCGCCGTGACTCTGGCTCCATGTTCCAAGCATAATTGATGTGGAGCATCAACAATTTGTTTAGAATTCTAAGTCTTGCGTGCAAGGTACACACATGTACTCGCGAGACAGTGGAATTGAAAGAATAGGGTTCCATGTAGCATCCTCCTCTGCGCGAGATGGTGCCTTGCTTTGATTGCAGCTCATAATTCCATTGAGCCAGACGTGCATACCCTTCCCTTTTTGTAATTGATTTGAGCCCTTTGCACTTGCCTGCTTACGACCTTTCACCTTGGTTGCTTGTTTGGCCTTCCCCACTGCGACACTTGGCATCCTTGGATGACAACAAAAGATGCATGGAAACAAAGTGTTAGCACCGCTTTTAGTTCCCAACATGCATTTGAGGATCTTGAGATCACCACCAAGGTGCCACTCTATTTCAAAGTGACCAGTGCCAGGCACATGCAAGACTTCACCATTTGATTGCCTGTGTATCACTCCTTGAATACCTGTACGGGTGAAGTACCACCTCAGATTGTCATGGTCCTCGTGCGGAAGGGTCCATGCCACCTGCCACCATATGTTCTTCTCAGACTGCACTCCAAAGTAATCTTGCTTGCATCGCTTTGTGTGCAAGTTATTCTCCGCATCACCTGTTTCATCTTCGTCGTCTAAGCTCTTTCGCTTCAATGCCCTGCTCATGAGTGTCAAACTTGTACGTTCCACCCTTTGGCCCTTTACAACCTGACATTCATCCAATTTGAGGACAAATATAGCCTTTCCATCTGTCTCCTCTAATGTCATATCATAAAACTGAATCATAGCTCGTTGAAGCGCCTCCACCTCGACGTAAACATTGTTGAACTTGTTGTAAGCAAAATCTTTTGAATTTGACATTGGCATGCTACCATCCACCCATCTGTAGCCGCCTAGCAAGTCGGCAATATTGTTGTTTGCTGACTTCCTTGCCATAACTATACTGTATGGTGTTGGAAGTATAGATCGTGTCATTCCTTTGCCTCGTAGACGTGCTGTGATGCAAGTATACAAAGCCCTGTATCCCTTATCACTGATACCTGCTATGTCGCACACAGTGAGCATGTCAACGGGACTGACAATCTGCTCGAATTCCTTGAGAAAATACTTTTGAATCCTGTCACGCAACGCACCATTTACTGGATTGGTTATCATATTGATTACTTTCTGCTCTGGAATAATGTGCTCAAGGATAGACTCCTCAGTATTGGAACAACCTAATATTGCTTTAGCACATTCCCTGGACATCACATAGTTCAGAGTCAATGACATAACTATATGAAAAAGGAATGTAATGCTAGTTTTGAAGCTGTGATTACCTTGTTTGACGCACATGTCGCTTGCGAGACCCCCATCTTTGGAAAGAAGACTCAGAGGCTTGCGCTTTCGCTGCCTTGCATTATATCCCACGGGGAGGTGAGTGAAATGATCGACAAGTCGGCGAAGGTTCCGAGTTGAGTTTCGAAGACGGAGATAGTTCTCTATAGCTCGATCCCTGCTTTCCACACCTTCATCAAGCTTCATCTTCTGCTCTGCATCCTCCTTCTCTAGATCCTTGACTCGAGCCAGCATATGTTCCTTTGTGGCCATGAAAGTTGACGCACATTCTTCCTTTTCTGCCTTGCATAATTTTAGAAGCTTCCTAAGGTGATTTTGATTTGAGAGTTCCTGCAAGTACAAAGAATAGAGCCTTTGACAGTACCCTAAGAAACCATTATAACCATCACCCAAGAAGCGTACGACCTGCGTGATATTACGAAAAGGGGGAGGTGCACCAGTCTGTGTGGATCAAGGGGATAAATGCTTCCATCAGTCCAAAGATCAATGGCTTTTGCACCTTGAAGTTGTAGCACCTCAGCAGGAATACATCCCTTCGTTCGATTACTTCGCATTGTGGAATACTCCTTGTCTAAGTCCACATGCAAGCGAAACTTTGATTGCTTGTTGGTGATGTCCCGTAGAGCCATTGTACCTAGCAAATGGAGATGGAGATGTAGATGGATACAGAGATGGAAATGTGGATGGTGATGGAGATGATGGAGATGGAGGATGGAGGTGGAGGATGGAAATGTGGATGGTGATGGAGGAGATGAAGATGGAGATGGTGATGGAGATGGAGGTGGAGGAGATGCAGATGGATATAGAGATGGAAATGGAGGCCTTGAGGAGATAGATATGGAGAGCTTGCTAGTGATGGAGATGGAGAGCTTCATTTTGCAAGGATGTGTAGATCTGTACCTTCACAGGAGGGGATGGTGAGCTCTTCCATGAGAGCTGGTGGAGAGGATGATAGATATGGAGAGCTTGCTAGTGATGGAGATGGAGAGCTTCAGCTTGCAAGGATGTGTAGATCTGTACCTTCACAAGAGGGGATGGTGAGCTCTTCCATGACAGCTGGTGGAGAGGATGATGGAGTAGGAGGTCCAGATCTGCAGGCCATGGCTCCTAGAGAGAGAAAAAGAAGCCCTTACCCAAGTAAAACACCCTAAACGCGTTTTAGAGAGAGAGTGTAGAGAGAGAGTGGGATCTGCAGCACCTCCAAAAAGGGAGGGAACAAAGTGACAAAAATTTTCAAACATTCTTTGTGAAAGGTACTTCACTACAAGACAAAAAGGCAGTTAGGTCCATATTCCTTCCCAAGGACAGAAGATCTAATGATTAGATCACCTTTTGGCCTATTTTCTTTTTTGTAGAAAAGGAAAAATGCATTTTCAGGCCTAGGCCACTAGCTTGGTCAAAGCTTGATTAGCATTTTAAGCATTTCACTAAGTGTCCAAATAAAAGGGCCCAAGAAGACCCCAAACAAGTCCTAATGATGGTACTCTTCAATCGTTCGGCTATCCTACTTTAGCTCCAAGAACTCGTTCATTTTGGTTTCCAAGAAGCCCGGAGCACAAAACCTCTTCCTGAGGTAAGCTTTAAGATCTGACCAGGTCTGGGTATTTCAGTCGAGATGGTTTGTCTTGCAATGGTTCCTCCAAGCGACCTTAGCCGTTTCCACAATTTTTAATCTAGTGAGAGCCATCTTGCTTCTCTCATTATAGCCCGTTACATCAAAGTACTCTTCCATTGCCTCGATCCATTTTTCTACTTCTCCTAACTGCTCCCCTTCACCCTTGAAGGGACCAGGTTGGGATCGGTTCAAGGCTTTACAAACGTCCAGATAGATCTAACTCTTCATCATCGGTAAGAGGATGCCTAGCACGGGCCGGGCGCCTCGTGACCCTAGCCGTTTCCACAATTTTTAATCTAGTGAGAGCCATCTTGCTTCTCTCATTATAGCCTGTTACATCAAAGTACTCTTCCATTGCCTCGATCCATTTTTCTACTTCTCCTAACTGCTCCCCTTCACCCTTGAAGGGACCAGGTTGGGATCAGTTCAGGGCTTTACAAACGTCCAGATAGATCTAACTCTTCATCATCGGTAAGAGGATCCGACTGCCTAGCACAGGCCGGGCGCCTCATGATTCTATCAAAAAGATAATTTTTTTGTCAACTTAACTTTATCATCAGATTATGACCATTTAATTTCTGAGATTTATTTCTCAAACAATTAAATATTCCATCGTACACCTTGAAAACAAGATTCACTCTGATAATTTTATTAACCAATATTCACAACCATGAAAACAATTTGGAATCTTTTGCAAAACATCATTTATTATCAAAAGTTTTTGATATATACATAGAGCGTCTCGGCTCCAAAAGTCACTGCCTCAATCGCGTACGCAAAAAAAAAGAAGCAAAAGTGCGATGGAGACATGCCATGATATACACGATTCATCACTGAGATAAAGGTGTTATAATTCTACTCCTAGGAATAAAGTGGCTAAGAAGTCTAAAAATACGGCAAGAAATTCTAAAATTCTGGGGTGAATGATTGTAGAGTTGTACATAATGAACAACTCGTGGCCTTAACAAGATCATGGCTAGAGAGATATTCTGTCTGAGTCTCTGACGTTGATTGGTATTGACGTTAATACATCGCCCTCTAGAGAACCACATATACTAACATCGCTCTACCGGATCAGGAAAGTATAGATCCTCAAAATGACAAGCAAGTCTCACTCTCCTTTCTCGGGTTGTAGCGGAGTTGATAAGATTTTTGAATGCAAAGGCGATCATATCCTGACTCTGGAAGAGTCTAGGAATGCTAGGTAGATTTGGGGTATCCATCTAAAAATCCAATTCAATTTATGAAGTTCATTTCAAACATAATCTTAACAAGTGAAAACATTATTTTCCAGATTTACTTTAAAATTTTAGGCAATTTCTACTATTTCGTTACAACAGCGCTCTGATACCAGCTGTGAGACACCTCTGCCCCCTCCGTGCACCGAATTCCCAATTTTTTGCTGGCAACGGAAGTAGCTCCCTCTTGTGCGGGGCAGGGTTTCCCACTCGGGGCCTCGCCCTCGAATGTCCGGACACGAGACTAATCTGGTGGTCATTCCGAAAACCGAAACCGAAAAAATTTTCCATGCCCGAAAAACGGGGACGATTCCACCTTTTTTATTCTCTTAACGAATTTTCTAACGGGGTCAAGAGACTAAACTATCCTTCACCTGAATAAACCAGATAGAAGGAAAACTATCACTGACATAATTTGATCATCTGAGAAAATCAACGCTTTTTTCCTAATCAAGATCAGGCACAGCCGTTGATCTACTCATTTGAAAAATTCTTCAGGGTTTTATTTAACTACTCGAATTGTAAGCGTAATCCTATTATTTCAATTTAATTATTAAAACTACACTGATTCCAGCCTAACTCTATCCGGTAGCCCATCGGTTAGCCACCACCCTACCATTAGAATCGGTAGAACCAAATAATTACTCACCCACCCATAATTGAATGCCTTTCTTAACTTTAGCTTTAGAATACAGATACGCACACACTCCTCTTTAAAACTTTAACTTATAAAATGATCCATTGACAAACAGTTATTGGTTACGGATACCATAATTCAAAATTTTTATCCAGTCCCTTGTTTCACAAAAAACAGTATCACTCTGGACTCTCTGTAGACCAGCTGGTCAACAACAAGATCCAATAACAGATTGCAATAATTATTTCATCCATCATACATATCTTCCACGATATATGCATGGGTGTCCTAAGCACCGCGAGCTCGTGCATCGCCTGGTCAGAACTGGCACTTCACTTAGGAACCGCTTTGTCGGCCCTCGCCCATCATACCGGAAGCACACCATTTTTCAACCATACCGAGGCTGGTCAAACTGGGCAGGCTTTGCCGCATAAGCCGTCCTTTAAACACTCCCCGCCAGTTGTTGCAACCGAACTTCCCTTAGAAAAACACATATACCAAATGCTCCCTCCAGCATTATGGCGTAAGACAGTCCTTTAAGAAAATAGGGTTTCTATGCAAGTTTTTAGTTTGATTTTCTTTTGAATACAAGGAATATTTCTTGAATCAGAATTTCAAAACTTCTTGATCGACATTCAGAATTTCATACCAGAACTCCTCGAATTCTGTATCCTTAATCCACAGATCAATTTGAAGGGTCTCAAACTTAGTTTCAGATCGGGAGGTTTTGAGAGTATTTTTTTTCTAAACTGGTGATGTCTTCTTTCCTCCTAACTGGCAGCGGCGGCGGCAGAGTTTGGTCTTGGTCATAGTCTGATTCACGATTCGAGTCTGATAAGATTTTTCCTGAGCTTAACTTTCTCGAAAAGGTTTGGTATTTCAGTTACCATTTTACCAAATTTCTTTCTTTGATTATACACAACTGATTTTTAAATTAGTTATACGAATTCCAATTAAGAATAAGATGATCAATTATCAGAATATTTTAATCTCGATAGATTTCTTGAATTTTCCATTTACAAACCATGAGAATATAAAACAAAATAAATTTCTCTCTTAAGTATTTAATTATTCATTTACTCAATACTCATAGAATTTGAACATAGACTTGAAGAGAATTCATATTTTGATTTAAAAAATCTTTATGCATAAAAATCAACTTCAATGGGAATAACACTTTTCTAAAAAGAAAATCCTTTTATGCATCTATTTATGCATAAAATCAATTTTAATAGGAATAACACTTTTTAAAATAAAAATCATTTCTTTATGCATCTTTCTATGCAAAAATCAATTTTGATAAAAATTGATGCATCTTTCTATGCAAAAATCAATTTTGATAAAAATAACACTTTTGCAATTAAAAATTTCCTTTATGCATCTTTCTATGCAAAAATTAATTTTGATAAAAATAACACTTTTGTAATAAAAAAAATCCTTTATGCATCTTTCTATGCAAAAATCAATTTTGATAAAAATAACACTTGTAAAAAAAAAATTCCTTTATGCATGCAAAAATCAATTTTGATAAAAATAACACTTTTGTAATAAAAAAATCCTTTATGCATCTTTTTATGCATAAATATCAATTTTGATGAAAGTAACACTTTTATAATAAAAAATTTTCTTTATGCATCTTTTTATGCATAAAAATCAATTATGATAAAAGTAACACTTTTATAATAAAAAATTTCTTTTATGCATCTTTTTATGCATAAAAATCAATTCTGATGAAAGTAACACTTTAAAAAAAATTCCTTTATGCATAAAAATCAATTCTGATGAAAGTAACACTTTTATAATAAATTTTTTTTCAATTATACATCTTTCTATGCATAGAAATTAAATTCAATGAAAATAACACTTTTATAAACAAACAATTTCCATTATGCATCTTTCTATGCATAGAAATTAAAGTCAATGAAAATAACACTTTTATAATAAAAAAATTTCCAATATGCATCTTTCTATGCATAGAAATTAAATTCAATAAAAATAACACTTTTATAATAAAAGAATTTCTATTATGCATCTTTCTATGCATAGAAATTAATTTTAATAATTAATATCAGTGATATCCATGCATATTCATAGGTGAATATGTACATGGAGTAAATTAGAATATTTCTTTTAGAATGCACAAATGGTGGGAATTACTCTTTTAGAATAACATAAAAATAAACTTTCTTTTCCACAGAATTCAAGAGAATTTTTCCATAACCTCCTTTGTATGGATGACCATTTCTCAATTTTTAACATTCTATTTTTTATTTAAATTAACCCCAATTAGATATAAAGGACTCTAATCTACATAATTTTCAATTTTTAAGAGATAAACAATAAGAAAAGTTTAATCAATCTATTTGTTAATCATTCTAGGATAAAGAAAGGTTGAATTGTAAAGAAGAGAAGGGGGTGGCCTTTCCATCAAGGCATAGCATCAGAATTTAATTTAATCAACTATAAAAAAAATAAGAAAATTAAAAAACCATATACTTAAAATTAAAAAGTAGAAATTTTAGCTTACATGGAGTTTGTAAGCTTTCCTTTGGCTTGAGGGATTGAGGGTTCTACTCTTGTTTGGATCAAGAGTGGCCACCAATTACTTTGGAGAGGATTAAGTCAAAAACAATTGAATTATCAATGTAATTGGCTCTGTGTAGGAGTAGAGTAATAGTGCATAGACACTATTAAGATTTTACAAAGGGGGAGGCTTCTATTTATAGGAAAAAGTGAGCCTTTAATCAAGCAAACTGATTCTAGAATTTTCTAGATCAGTTTGGTCAATTTTTGACCATTTTTGGGTCAGTTCAGCTTACTTTTTGGATCTAGTTTTGAAATAGGAGAGAGGAGAGATGAAATATCTAATTTTATTGATTTAAAATTAGAAAGCAATGATGAGAAAAAGTTACCTACTTCATGAGGGGGGATCTCCACTCTCTAAGAGGTGTCAAAAATCAGTTTTTTAACTATTTTCCTTGGTCCTTAGTCCACTTTTCATCTTATGTGAACATTTACTCATTTTTGGGAGGTTTTTCTTTTATTTTTCAATTTATCTCCTCCCTACATTTGGATTAATCTTATTGGTCCATAGGAACCTTAATCCAAAATTTTTAGAAAATCTGGACCCTTAGGCTAAGGTCTTTTGAGCAAATTATAATTTATTTCTAATGCACCTTAGGAAATTCTTTTTGAACTTCTGTTTTGGGAAAAATTATTTTAATAAAAAGGGATATTTTTCCATCCAAAAATATCTAAAAATTAAATCATCTCTCTCTAAAACATTTTCTCTCTCTAGGCCAATACAAGTAGAAACAAGATCTTTTATTATTCTGAAGAGGGGATTGATTACAGGAGAAGAGATTGGACATCTTGAGGACATCTCACAAAGTGGGGTTAATCCCGCATTAGTTCGGCTTCTTTCTCCCAAGTGGAGTCTTCAAAAGGATAGAACTTCCATTTGACCAATAATTCTCTCAGAATTCTGTTCCTGAGGACCTTCATTAAATTCAAATGCTATGCCTTGATAAAAAGGCCACCCCCTTCTCTTCTTTACATTCCAACCTTTATTAATTCTAGAAAGATTAATTAAGTGATTATTTAAACTCTTCTTATTGTTTACTCTCTTGAATTTAGAAAATTGTGTAGATTAGAGTTCTATAAATCTAGTTTGGATTAATTTAAAATAAATGAAGAAGATAAAAATGAGAAATGGTCAGCCATACAAAGGAGGTTATGGTAAAACTTTCTAAAATTTTATGAAAAAGAAAGTTTATTTTTATGTTATTCCAAAAGAGTAATTCCCACCATTTTTGCATCTAAAAGAAATATTCTGATTACTCCATGTACATATTCATCTATGAATATGCATGGATATCACTGATATAAATTATTAAATTTAAATTTTATGCATAGAAAGATGCATAAAAGAATTTTTTTATTATAAAAATGTTATTCTTATTAAATTTGATTTCTATGCATAGAAAGATGCATAATAGAATTTTTTATTATAAAAGTGTTATTCTTATTTTAAAATTGATTTCTATGCATAGAAAGATGCATAATGGAATTTTTTATTACAAAAGTGTTATTCTTATTAAATTTGATTTTTTATGCATAGAAAGATGCATAAAGGAAATTTTTTTTATTACAAAAGTGTTATTCTTATTAAATTTGATTTTTATGCATAGAAAGATACATAAAGGTATTTTTTATTACAAAAGTGTTATTCTTATTAACTTTGATTTTTATGCATAGAAAGATGCATAAAGGAAATTTTTTTTATTACAAAAGAGTTATTCTTATTAAATTTGATTTTTATGCATAGAAAGATGCATAAAGGAATTTTCTTTATTACAAAAGAGTTATTCTTATTAAATTTGATTTTTATGCATAGAAAGATGCACAAAGAAATTTTTTTATTACAAAAGTGTTATTCTTATTAAATTTGATTTTTTTGCATAGAAAGATGCATAAAGGAATTTTTTTATTACAAAAGTGTTATTCTTATTAAATTTGATTTTTTTGCATGAAAAGATGCATAAAGGAATTTTTTTAATTACAAAAGAGTTATTCTTATTAAATATGATTTCTATGCATAGAAAGATGCATAGAAAGATTTTTATGCATAGAAAGATGCATAAAGGAAATTTTTTTATTACAAAAGAGTTATTCTTATTAAATTTGATTTTTATGCATAGAAATATGCATAAAGGAATTTTTTTATTACAAAAGTGTTATTCTTATTAAATTTGATTTTTATGCATAGAAAGATGCATAAAGGAATTTTTTTATTTCAAAAGAGTTATTCTTATTAAATCCGATTTTTATGCATAGAAAGATGCATAAAAGAATTTTTTTTATTACAAAAGAGTTATTCTTATTAAATCTAATTTTTATGCATAGAAAGATGCATAAAGAAAATTTTTTTATTATAAAAGCGTTATTCTTATAAAAATTGATTTTTATGCATAAATAGATGCATAAAGAAATTCTTTTTATTTTAGAAGTGTTATTCCTATCAAATTTAATTTTATGCATAAATAGATGCATAAAAGGATTTCTTTTATAAAAGCGTTATTCCCATTGAAGTTGATTTTTATGCATAAATAGATGCATAAAGAAATTTTATATCAAAATTAGAATTCTCTTAAATTCCATGTTTAAATTCTATGAGTATTTTAAATACTCTAAGAGAGAAATTTGTATCGTTTTATATTCACACGGATTGTAAAACAAAAATTCAAGAAATCTATCGAGATCAAAATATTCAGATAAATGATTAATTATTCCTCATTAGAATTTGTAACTATTTTACAAATCAATTAAGTGAATATTCAAAGAAAGAAATTCAATAAAACAGTAAAACTAAATTATCAAACCTTTTCGAGAAAGATAGATCAGGAAAAATCTTATCTGACTCAAACCTTGAATCAAACTACGACCAAGACCAAACTCTTTCGTCAGTTTCGAGGAAAGAAGGTGTGACCAGTTTAGAAAAATACACTCAAAACTCTTGCCAAATCAGAAACTAAGTTTGAGACCCTTCGAATCGGTCTGTGGATCAAGGTTATAGAATTCGAGGAATTCTGGTATGAAATTTTGAATTCCGATCAAGAAGTTTTGGGGATATTGATTCAAGAAATACTCCTTGTATTCAAAAGAAAATCAAACCGAAAACTTGCATAGAAATGAGATGTGATGTGAATCAGATAGATGTGAATGAATGGATGAGATGTAATGAAATGTGAATGAATGGATGAGATGTAAATGAAATGTGAATGAATGGATGAGATGTAATGAAATGTGAAACAGGATGTGAATGAATGAGATGTGATGTCATGGGAATCGGGATGTAAATGAATGATATGGGATGTGAATGGATGTGGATGTGTATGTGATGAATATGGATGTGAATGTGTATGTGAAAATGGTTGTGAATGTGTATGTGAAGAATGGATGTGGATGTGTACGTAAAGAATGGATGTGGATGAGTATGTGAAGAATGGATGTGGATGAGTATGTGAAAGAATGGATGTGGATGTATGTGAAAGAATGGATGTAGATGTGTATGTGAAAGAATGTGATGTGATGTAAAGAGATGTGATGTGACATGAATATATGTGGATGTGAAGTGATAGATATGAATGTATGGATAAATGTGGGTAGTCGTACATGTGAACGATCGGATGGATGTGGATGAATGAGATGAGATGTGTATGAATGAGATATGATGTGTATAGAAGTGATGTGATATAATGTGGATAGAATGTATGTGATGGGATGGTTATGAGAATGAATGTGATGGATATGAATGAATGTGATAGATATGAATGAATGAATGTGATAGATATGAATGAATGTGATGTGATGGATGTAAATGGATGTGATAGATATGAATGAATGTGATGTGATGGATGTAAATGGATGTGATGGATGTAAATGAATGTGATAGACGTGAATAAATGTGATGTGATGTGAATCAGGATGTGAATGAATGAGATGTGATGTCATGTGAATCGGGATGTGAGTGAATGAGATGTGATGTAAATTGGGATAGATGTGAATGGATGATAGGTGATGTGAATGAATATGATGTGATGAGATGTGGATATGGGTAGATACGAGTGGATGAGATGTGGATATGGGTAGATGCGAGTGGATGAGATCTGATGTGGATAAATGAGGAAAGATATGATGAGATGAAAAATGATGTAATGAGAATGGGAATACATATGAAATAAATGAGGATTGATGTGGAACAATGTGGAAAGACAAGAGTTCGTTATAGAAACTGCATTTATGACCTGTTTTTAAATGACTGTTTTATGTCAAGAATGCTGGGGAAGCATTTTGACCGTCTTGTGAATGAGGTCGTGGAGACCTAATTGATAAAGTTGCAATAACTAATGGAGAGTCAACGGAGGACATCTCGCGTAGCAAGGTCGGTCGCGTAGCAAGGTCGGTCGAGGTCTTGACCAGCCTCGGTTCGATTTAAATGGTGAGCTTCCGCGGTACGGTGGATGAGGGACTAAGGAAGCGGCCTATGAGTGAAGCGCTAGGTGACTTGCGAAGGATACTAGAGGGTGCTGACCACTAAAGTCCTTTCATAATGACACCTACCCATAATGACACCCACGGTTTCATTGTTTTAATGTAGCCCCCACGATTTTGAATGTTTTCACTACAAAATTAATGTAGCCCTTACGATTTTTTATGAGCTCGTCATTTTGAAGCCTTATTTTCTACTTTTTTGCTAACCTCCTTGGGTTTAGTATTTTGTCTGAGCTGGTCATTTTGAAGCTTGGTTTTTTATTCTTTTTTCAGCCTCCTTGCATGTAGATGCCTCACTCTGTAATTATCGCGACTGGCTTGTAGAACCTTCTACTCCATTATCTACACAAACCATCCAAGTCCCTGAGGGAAAATTGATTGTATCTGAGCTTTTCCTAGAAAGGTTCCATGCTCATGCTTTTGACTTTCATAGCTTTAATGTTATGGTGGGACATGATGGGGGTTCCTCTGAACAACTTAAGCTACAAGGTCAGATAGATTTATATGGCACCAGACATTATCTCATTGGCTACTGTATGAGTTCAAAGTATGTAGTGTTGTTGTCAAGCAAGCAAGGTCCTTCTTCCTCAACTCATGTTGTTCATATATAGAGAGCTGATCATAATTAGAGTGAATGCCTGCTAACCAAGAATATAGATCAACCACCCCAACCTTCCATACACCTCGGATGGCTCCATCTCCTATTGCAAATCCAGCGGTTGTTATTGATTTGGAAGGAGGGGATAATGTCGTTTCATCAGAGAGCATAATCCCCTTCTTGATGTAGGGCAAGAAGACAAATACAATTAAAACCTTATTATGAAGTATAAAGACTAGTGTTTAAGTTAACGGAGATCCCTCATCCTTACAATGGGTACATGATAATGGAGTTTCCACCAACATATGGGAAGGTGAATGCTATAGATGGAATGGAACAAAAATATGATGGAGATATTTGGACAAGACCAGTCCACAACAAACATGTCAATTTGGTGTATAGTAAGATTAAGTCACTACATTGGTTTCCTCCAGTGTCATCGAGTTACTTGCCCGTACTTTGTAAGCAATAAGAAATTCAACCGTAGCTTCTTTAAAGGATATCTCCAAAAAAAAGTGTGCCTTGGGTCTCATGGCAAAGGATGGCAAAAACAAGATAAAAATTTTGTACTATCTGTCAAAAACTAGGTTACTGCATTGGTGCATGTACATGTCAAGTGTACTACGTCTTCCCCCCTCTTCAACATATGACCAAGCTTATTATCCATGTTGGTGATCATGCTCACAAGTTCAAGTAGGGACCTCTCGGAAGAGATTGGATGAAACAAGCGAGCTCGTCAAAAGTGGGATAAAACAAGGGAGCTCATCAAATGTGTAATCAAGGTGGATAAGGGAGCAAGGCCAAGGAAGATCCAACTAAATGTCAGGAAGGAGTTGTAAATGGTGTCCCTGCTGAAGAAGATCCTGAAAGTTATGAGCTTGGAGAAAATAAACTTGGAAACTCCTTGGAGGAACTCAATCCCTTGGTGGAAAATTAGAGGTACGGTACTTTTGTGCCTTCTTTACGATAATGTTTATGGTATTTGCACGTTGTATTGAGTATGGTCATTTTGTTGTTTAAAGGTTAAGAAGAATAGTCGCACAAGAAAAGAAGGCTAGATTCCCATGTGGTGAGGGATACAATGCTCTTCTAGAGCTAACGAGGAAATCCATGTATGCTTATTTCCATGGATGTCGATTCCCTTGTCAAGGTCTCCCAGATGAGCGATGTTTTATATTTAAAATGTCGACCATGGGACTTACTTCTGAGTTGACTTAGTAAACAAAATGAGAAGAGATGGCATTGGTAACCTTAATGTGTCATGGGTGATGTTTGATCATACACATAGAGTAAAATAGTGAGTGGCAATGGCATGTCATGTATTTGACCCCAAGTAACCATTTTGACCATTATGATGTTGTCGATATTATTGATAAACAATTACCTGAATGATGTATGCATGCCAATGTAATGTTCAAGAGTTGATAACAATAGCAGTGTGTGAGATGAAAGAGGAAGATGAAATCAGCCAAATTCTCTTTTGGGATATGTTGAATAACACAATGAATCAATGTGGATATGAGCATGCAAACTTCTATGGCTGATAAAGCTCAAGCTTACTAGAGGGCAGTCAGAGTAGTCTATAATGGAGACCTTGAGAAGATCATGGAAAATAGAGAAAGATCATGTTTGTTCCATTGGAAACAAAGCCTCCACCAGCACACCAAGAATTATATTCGCAAGGATCTACAGGAGGAGCATAACAATTTGTGTGAAAGATGGAGGACATGCAGGTCTAGAGAATATGCTCTCTCATGAAGTAGTAACATTTGCACATGGTGGGTCATAGGGGCACACTTTGACAAGAAATGTATTATAGCCTTGGACTCACGGCTTAGCTAGTGAGAGGTACGAATAGCACACTAGGGCAATCAAATGACTTCGGTATGTTGCAATAGGAAACCATGTCCATTTCTAACCATACTTGAAACAACTACTTCATTGGTAATTCAAGTGATGTAATATTGTAGGTTGAGAAGAGTGTTCTGGAATAGGCAAATACCCCAAGAACAAACCTTCCAAAAATCATGCACGAGAGTTGGATGGTGACTAAAGGCACTAAGGCAAAGATTTTCCTATATTATGCTTGTGTGTCTTATATGGTCAATGCTTTACTACAAAGTGCAAAGCAACAAGCTTACATGAGTGGAAGGCATGTTGGTGAAGGCCCTAGTTTGGAAGCACTAATAAACAAGGCAAATCCGCACAACACTCCAACACCTCCTCAAGTTAGTTGTGTCATTCATAATGCTGCTAGTGGGACACCCATATTTCAAGTCAACTCAATATTACATGGGGATAGGGAGATAACACAGAGGAAGAGAAGATCATTAGACCCAACTCAAGTGAATGACTCTTACAGACTTGGCTATGTAATGGAGACTAGGAATGCCAACTGAAGGGTCACCCAGGAAAGATCAAATTTGGCTCAATACCTCCCACCCAGAATGTTAGAGTATACATAGTGGGCAACCAATACACAAGACATGTTGGGCTATACATAGAAAACTTGTCAACTCTTGAGTGAAATGCCTTGAACTGATTCATTAAAAAACAAAGTGTGGTCATCATATACAAGGTTGCTCTAGAGGAGTGGTTGCCCCTTCCTTTTTCTCATAAAGAAGACATTCAAGACCAAGAGGGCTGAAGGCTCAAATGATGTGGTTTTGTAATGATGATTGGACACAAACATGGCATCTAGACCAAAATATTGCTCCTATCCCACCAGTGCTGGCCTATAGCACACGGTACCAATATCACTTCCAGTGAGATAAAAATACTAAAACAGGCTGGGTTCACATTGCAAAGAATGGAGGCTGGGTATCTTCTATGTATTGCCTTTTGCCTTTGGTGCTAAAAGTGTTTAGTATGACGTACATATCATGGACCAAACTGGGAGGCTCATGTCCTAATTTTCAACAAGCTACCTTGCATAGAAGCACTTGTATTTTTTTTCCCTATGTCGGGCTTGATGAGAATGGTCACATCTTTGTACATCGTGTGCCAATATATGTTAGTAGGGATCTTACAGGGGCCCTAGGTGAAACAATGAAAATTTGACTCCATTTGTGAACCAGCCCTACCCACACTACATTTTGTCCTTCAGTGGAATCACATTTTATGCTTCAAATAGGCCTTTGCAACTAAGTGAATGCATCAAAGGCGAGAGAGAGAGAGAGAGAGAGAGAGAGAGAGAGAGCTTATATGGGAAGATATGAATATTTGTGCAAAATGCCAAAGTGAGAGAGAACACCATTAGAGTTAGAAAAAGCTCGCATTTTTTTTAAAAAAAGCTTGCACACCAAAGCTTGCATGCTAAAGCTCGCAAAAAAAGCACACTTGTAATTTGAGCATTGCACTTGTTAATCCTCTTACTAATCATTTATGGGAAGGTCCATTTTCAATCCTCCCAAGTGAAAATTCCCATATTGTGTTCACTCTCCCCTTTTCAAGTCTAAAACCAATCCTAGTTAGGTTTGGAAATCTAGGCTTAGTAAACTTCAAAGCTTAGGTATCATTCCATGTGTGAGGCTTGGGTAAGCACAAATCTTATATATGCATGCCACTTTATGTCCACATGAGCTTTGAGAGGATCCACATAGCTTGCCACCTCCACCCTCCATGTCAACATGGTCAACCTAGTTGACTCCCCACCTCATCATCCTAGTCATCATTAATGCCACATCTTCTTGCCACCTTTGCATGCCACCTCGCGCACTTGATGACATGGCATGCCACATCATGGAATTGCCACATCAACCATAATAGTGCCACATGTCAAGAGAATGCCACGTGTCATGCATGCATGTGACATGTGGCACCTCCTTCCCACCTCCCCTTTTTTTTTGAAAGAGTTAATTTAGTAATTTAGAGAAATAGAATATAAAATTTTAAATAATAAAATATATATAACTTATTAAATAAAAGAATTTAAAATCACTAATTTTAAAGGATTATATTTTGGAATTAAATCAATAATATTATTATTAAAGTTCATATTATTCAATTTAAAAAAATAAATTTTTTAATTTAATATTTCTTAAAAATATTTTATGTAGAATAAACCTTTGAATAAAATTTAAAAAAAATACTTTATTAAAAAAAGTAGTTATATAATTATAAAATAAAAGATAAATTTAAAGATAATTCCTATATAGTTAACAAGAAGAGGAACTCTGCGGACGCTTTGGCTGCTCGACGGGCTATTGTGGCAGCCATAAGTAGCTCCCAAATGAAGGGTAAGGTTAGTGCCACATCTCGCATCCTTTCCATAGCACCACACGCACTTAGAGTTGGGTCTATTAGATGACAAAATTTAGATGCCAATGAGGTTGGTGCTTTGTGGGCGAGTAGTGGTCGTGTAGCTAGGCATGATTGCCTACTAGATGAAACCACTAGAACCTTGATAGAAAGTTTTTGGGAGGAGAATTGTCATGCCTCGCCAGTTTTCAAGAAAGCTTTGCGTAAGAGAGTGACAAGAGGAGTGTTCATTGAGCATGGTGCTTGCTTTCTTGAAATGACCCAAACTGAGTTGTATTCTTAGTTTGTGGCTTCGTATCCAGAGCTTAAAATTGGGCAAAGGTCATTTGAGGGGTGTAAGCCTTGGTTTGTGAGGTACTCACGTCAGCGTGACACATGTTGTTTGTCGCTACCATGTTGAGTTCAAACTTTTTTATGATGTGTTCCGTTCTCTTAGTGGGCATAGAGAGTTGCCTCGTAGTCCTCGTGATTTCATCCACTCTCTTTTGTGTGCACGCACGGAGGATGCCCAGTTCCATAGGATGCCTTGTGTGGAGAGCAATTGCACATCATGTGGTTCACTTGCACATCTACAGATGGTAGATCTTGATGCAAGTGACCGAGAGATAGTGGCATGGCAACATTATGAGTATGTGACACACCAGCTCCAGAGTGGTGGGACAGTCCAGGAAGTTGCAGCTCGTGGACAAACATACACCACGTTGTCACTTCACAGCCACATTTAGGGAGCAGATCTACCCCTATATACGGCACATTCATTGTGCCAAGTGGCAGGATCGTTAGTTCCGAGCATGCCTGGCAGAGTTTCCTATTGGTGTGGTCGTCTCTGTGATTGATTTTGCAGAGAACTACCTCTTCACACCTTTTCAGGAGATACAATCTGAGTATTACTTCTTAGAGCAGGTAATGGTTATATTTCATAATATTTGTTTCGTGTTTGAGCTACATTATTTATTTGATTTTTTGTGTCCTAAACGTCTATATTGCTTACCTCACCAAGTTGCTATTATGGTCCACATTAGCTATCGACATGCAGAGGCTCATGTAGATGGGATAGTGAGTACCCCCAAGACCCGTGTCATTATTCGAGAGTATCATTTCTATATCAGTGATGATCGTTCACATGATGCACATTTTGTGCAACACTGTTTTTGTCTCCATGACGATTTTTTAGGAGATTGTGGGATCATACGTGGCCAGCGATGGGTTTGGTCGGATGGTTGTGGCACACAGTTCAAGTCATCATGACAATTCTATTGGCTCTACATGTAGTACTTATGGTTCTCTTATATTTTCAATTAAACTAAATTCACAAGAACATCTTAAAGAAACCAATAACTAAGACTATCTTTTATGGATTTATAGGTGGCATGTGCAGTCTAGTATCCTAGTGATTTGGTCATTCTTTGAGATTGGTCACGGGAAGGGAGAGCATGATGGTGTGGGCGCATGTGTGAAACGTGCCTTGAGGCGTCATCAGCTGCGGCAGGATGCTCAGCGGTTCAGAGATGCGGGCCACGTAGTCGAGTGGTGCTCCCAACATTTCTGTGGGAGTGCAGCATCATTGTATCCCAAATGTGATGCTCGGATTGTCAAGAGATTTTTTTGGCATGTGGATGGTGGCATGATTGACTGTAGAGCCTCCCATGATTGTGATAGTACCTGGCACATTCCATCAGGAGTACGTGCATGGCAGCTCCCACGATTTACACACGATGGTTTGCATGCTTCTGTGGAGCATGTATGGATGGCGATTGGTCACATTGTGCCTCCGGAGGATGGGCAGATGCATGGATACAGACATTCCTCTCCCCGAGCATCCTTCACATCCAGTGTTGTCTGATGAGCACACAGGTCCTGCGTTCATGGTCAGTTACGATGACCTGACAGATTTGCTACAGGAGGGTGATGTATTTGCTGTTATTGCCAGTGAGGGAAATAGCGAGGGAGTAGACTACTATCTGATGAGTTGCACTAGGCCAAAGTGCATCCTTGACCAGGATACAGTGGATGATCATGGCTTTTCTTATGATGCCCATAGCATGATTGTGGCAAGCCAGTTCTACCAGCAGATTCGACTTCATCGGGGAAGTCTTGAGTTCCAACAGTGGAAGTGGGAGTTAGAGATTTCAGTTCTCTCATCTAGTGGTTGCTACTAGGCTCACTCTTGATCAAGTACAGAGCCGAAAACACAGTTCTCACCCTCGTTTTTGGCTTCGAGTGGATGACCATGAGAGCATTCTAGAGCAGTTGAGAGCTAGAGAGGGTGCTGCTGACTAGATCTCTATCTTGATAATGACTAAACTCATACTAGCTGGGTTAGCTCACTTACATTGTACTTAGATTTTTTGGGAGTGACTAATCTCAGAATAGCTAGGGTAGCTCATTTTCAAAACACCTTGATCTTTTGAGTTAGTGGCTAAACCCAGAGTGGCTGTGTTAGCTCACATTCTGATGTACTTAGTTGATGTTTATATGATTATGAGTTTTCTCATTATTGAGAATCATTGCATTTTAGTTGATGTTCATGGTTTTCTGATTTTTTTAACACTTTGGCTATCATATCGTTTGTTGAAAATCACCATCACCAAAGTTTGGTCCCCATCGGAGCATGTTTGGGTATGATGGTATGGGGAAGGCCCAGATTTTCCATGCCTCAAGCACCGAGAGACTTGAAAAATCCGCACTAGGCGCTAATTACCAATCCAAACATACTCCGATTGTGACCAAACTTTGCAAGCATGTGGGGGTGGGTCCCCCCACATGTTTGCAAAGTTTGGTCCCCATCGGAGCATGTTTGGTTATGATGGTATGGGGAAGGCCCGGATTTTCCATGGCCTCTTAAGCACCAAGAGACTTGAAAAATCCGTGCTGGGCGCTAGTAATCCAAACATGCTCCGATTGTGACCAAACTTTGCAAGCATGTGGGGGTGGGTCCCCCCCACGTGTTTGCAAAGTTTGGTCCCAATCGGAGCATGTTTGTGTACGATGGTATGGGGAAGGCCCGGATTTTCCATGGCCTCTTAAGCACCAAGAGACTTAAAAAATCCGCACTAGGCGCTAATTACCAATCCAAACATGCTCTGATTGTGACCAAACTTTGCAAGCATGTGGGGGTTGGGTCCCCCCCACATGTTTGCAAAGTTTGGTCCCCATCGGAGCATGTTTGGGTATGATGGTATGGGGAAGGCCCGGATTTTCCATGGCCTCTTAAGCACCAAGAGACTTGAAAAATCTGCACTGGGCGCTAATTACCAATCCAAACATACTCCGATTGTGACCTAACTTTGCAAGCATGTGGGGGTGGGTCCCCCCCACATGTTTGCAAAGTTTGGTCCTCATCGGAGCATGTTTGGTTATGATGGTATGGGGAAGGCCCGGATTTTCCATGGCCTCTTAAGCACCAAGAGACTTGAAAAATCCGCACTGGGCGCTAATTACCAATCCACAAACATACTCCGATTGTGACCAAACTTTGCAAGCATGTGGGGGTGGTCCCCCCCATATGGTTGCAAAGTTTGGTCCCCATCGGAGCATGTTTGGTTATGATGGTATGGGGAAGGCCCGGATTTTCCATGGCCTCTTGAGCACCAAGAGACTTGAAAAAGCCGCACTGGGCGCTAAATCCAAACATGCTCTGATTGTGACCAAACTTTGCAAGCATGTGGGGTGGGTCGCCCCCACATGTTTACAAAGTTTGGTCCCTATCGGAGCATGTTTGGGTATGATGGTATGGGGAAGGCCCGGATTTTCCATGGCCTCCTAAGCACCAAGAGACTTGAAAAATCCGCATTGGGCGCTAATTACCAATCCAAACATGCTCTGATTGTGACCAAACTTTGCAAGCATGTGGGGGTGGGTCCCCCCCACATGTTTGCAAAGTTTGGTCCCCATCGGAGCATGTTTGGGTACGATGGTATGGGGAAGGCCCGGATTTTCCATGGCCTCTTAAGCACCAAGAGACTTGAAAAATCCGCACTGGGCACTAATTACCAATCCAAACATACTCCGATTGTGACCAAACTTTGCAAGCATGTGGGGGTGGGTCCCCCCCCACATGCTTGCAAAGTTTTGTCTCCATCGGAGCATGTTTGGTTATGATGGTATGGGGAAGGCCCGGATTTTCCATGGCCTCTTAAGCACGAAGAGACTTGAAAAATCCGCACTGGGTGCTAATTACCAATCCAAACATGCTCCGATTGTGACCAAACTTTGCAAGCATGTGGGGGTGGGTCCCCCCCACATGCTTGCAAAGTTTGGTCCCCATCGGAGCATGTTTGGGTACGATGGTATGGGGAAGGCCCGGATTTTCCATGGCCTCTTAAGCACCAAGAGACTTGAAAAATCCGTGCTGGGCACTAGTTACCAATCCAAACATGCTCCAATTGTGACCAAACTTTGCAAGCATGTGGGGGTGGGTCCCCCCCACATGCTTGCAAAGTTTGGTCCCAATCGGAGCATGTTTGTGTACGATGGTATGGGGAAGGCCCGGATTTTCCATGGCCTCTTAAGCACCAAGAGACTTAAAAATTCCGCACTAGGGGCTAATTACCAATCCAAACATGCTCTGATTGTGACCAAACTTTGCAAGCATGTGGGGGTTGGGTCCCCCCCACATGTTTGCAAAGTTTGGTCCCCATCGGAGCATGTTTGGGTATGATGGTATGGGGAAGGCTCGGATTTTCCATGGCCTCTTAAGCACCAAGAGACTTGAAAAATCTGCACTGGGCGCTAATTACCAATCCAAACATACTCCGATTGTGACCTAACTTTGCAAGCATGTGGGGGTGGGTCCCCCCCACATGTTTGCAAAGTTTGGTCCTCATCGGAGCATGTTTGGTTATGATGGTATGGGGAAGGCCTGGATTTTCCATGGCCTCTTAAGCACCAAGAGACTTGAAAAATCCGCACTGTGCGCTAATTACCAATCCAAACATGCTCCGATTATGACTAAACTTTTCATGCATGTGGCGGTGGTCTCCCCCCATGCTTGCAAAGTTTGGTTCCCATCGGGGTATGTTTGGGTACGATGGCATGGAGATTTTCAACAAACAATATGATAGCCAAAGTGTTAAAAAATTTAAAAAAAATCAAGAACATCAGCTTAAATGTAATGATACTCAATAATGATATAAACATCAAATAAGTACATCAGAATGAAAATGAGCTACCCCAGCTAGTCTGAGGTTAGTCACTGCCCATAAATCTAAGTACAATGTAAGTGAGCTAACCCAGCTAGTCTGAGTTTAGTCACTATCAACGGCAACCCAATCAAAATCGTCATCTCTAATTGCCGGTCGACGTGCGCGTCGAGGCTGTTGTGCACGTCGAGGAGGCTGTGCCAGCTGCGGGGGTCGTCGAATGTCTGTGGGGAGGTCTGCCTCAAAGGTAGGATCGTGAGCTGGTGCCGGTGTACTCGGGAGCTCACGAGTCCCAAAAGCTGCTATAGCTCTCTCCCTCTCTCTATGTCGTGCTAATGCAAGACGTCTCTATCTGTAAACCCAAAATCTATAATCAGCAATGGTATGTGTCTGCCACTCTGCTCGTGTAAGCTCCTCTGTGTAAGGACACGCTGCTCATGAGAAGCAGCACTGCTGCTAGCACCATCACCCAAGGTGCCACTAGGACCAGCACCACCCACACGCTCGTATGTTGTGATCTGGCTCTCGTGAAGGACTCTCTGGTATGCATCAAACTCATGTGAGCTCCACTCAATCTCTGGAGGCACCTCAGGCTCCTGATCTCTATCATCGAAGGTGTCGAGTCCCAAGTCAGTAGGCTGATGTAAAATCAATAGGCCTGCTAGTCCTAGCATCTACTCGAACGAGGCCTGGGTGAAGATCATCAATGCCCAAAACTCTGTATGTTGCTAGGTCAACGCGTGCACGGCAAGAGGGACATGTTGAGAAGCGTACTAGCTCCTGGGTGATGTAAGACAAATGGAAAAAATGTCCACATCCCAGGGCATATCCACCAGTAGTGTCAATGTCCTCGATACATAGAGCGCAGCAGGCATCACGTAGGAAGGGTGGTGCATCTTGAGGGAGAGGTCGTCAAAAAACCTCTCTAACAGGCCGGGATATAAAGGCAAGTAAGGCACTGTCACGTCAGAGGATCTGCGGAACTCTCAAACATGTAGCATCAACTGCTCTGCCCTATGCTGGGCAATCCGCTCCATAATCTGGTGATGCTGCGCCTCAGCTCTAGAGCTCTCTACCCCGGTCCGAGCCTACGCAAAAAAGTAAAGCATAAAAATAATTGATTAGTCTCTCTCATTAGGTATTACTTAAAGAAATTTATAACTTGGGACCTTAATTATAACTCTTTTACGTGCAAGAGAAACCTACCTGCTCGATGTCAGACTCTCTCAGATGCCGTGCCTTTGCAGTAGCTGCCTCTGTCGTCTGTAATGCAACTCTAAGGCAGTCAATCTCTGCTCTCGCCTCTACAAACTCCTGAGTGAGTCTCTCCGTGGTACTCCGTACGTCGATGCCAACCTGGGTGCCAAGAGCCTCGACTGTCGACATAGGCACAAATGAAGGATCTGTAGGAGCTACACGAAGGGCTGGTGGAGGCCACCTACCCTGGTCTTAGAGACGGCCTCAGCCAGCACCACCACCCGGTCGATGGCTAGTGTAATCCACCTCCTCCCCTAAGACAAACTCCGCATATAATTGCTTTACGAAGTATATGGGAATCTGGCGGTTGTTCGGCATCCTCCCATATGCGGCAACATATCAACTATAGATATGTGCCGCCATACGAGGATGTGAACACCACGAAATAGTAAGGGGCTTGCCCGTCGCCCCAGGCCTCATCAGACCTGACGATATGTCAGGCCATGTGACACAGGAGCAGTGCGATGGTGGGCTATCCACTCATCTACATAAACAATATCGTGAAGGCTACGAAGGGACGAAAGCATCGCCTCCAAGTCTGCCACGATATGTAATGTAGACGGTGTGTCTCTAGCACTCCTGCGGGATAGCCGCTAACTCGCGGTCTATCTCCGCGGCGGCGATGAGGTCAACAATAGATGAGCGGCCCTCCTCGTGTGACTCCATGCTAAAATCTAAGCCTAACACAAAGGTCCAATGTGAAAGCTCCGATGTGAAGGGTCCAATGTGAAGGTTCCAATGCTTAGTGCTAAGTAGCACTAATGAAGCTATAAAACAATGCTAATGGGCCCACTAATGCTAATCCAAATCAAGAGAGTAAGGAGAGTGAAAATGACTTCTGACAATGAGGCAAAAAAAAAAGTTTTTCGGCTTTATAACCTCGATCGAGGTTCGGTGGCATCATGCACTTTAGGGTTTGCAAGATGTATGCTCTGGATTTTAGGGTTAGTGAAACATACGGCCAAGATACACACTTAATTTTAGGGTTGGTGAAGGATCGACGGCTGAGATTTGATATTAGTATCTCGTTCGAGGTACATGGACGGCTTAGATTTTAAGTCATTACCACGACCAAGGTATGTTGACGATTAGGATTCATTATATACCTTGATCGAGATATTTAAACGGCTGAGATCGCATCTTCCAATGTACCTAAATGGACGGTGGAGATTGCGTCTCTGTACCTCGAACGATATTTTGGACGATGGAGATTGCATCTCTGTATCTCGAACAAGCTATTTGGACGGTGGAGATTGTATCGTTGTATCTCGAACGAGGTATTTCAATGGTCAAGATTTGATCTCAATATCTCGTTCGAGATATGTGGACGATGGAGATTGTATCCCTTTACCTCGAACAATGAATGTTCGAGATTTTATTTTGATATCTTGTTCGAGATACGTGGATTGTGGAGATGGGCTAGTCAAATATGCCTAGGGGGATACAGAGTGGCCCTGATGTGGATCCGAGTGGCATAGATATCTCGATCGAGATAATGTGGTGGCGGTGACCTGTAGTGATGACATGGATGATGACTGGAAACCCGGACCTGCTAGCGTGGCATTAGTTGGTATCTCGATCGAGATATGTCGCTTTAGGCTTGGGAGGTACATGTCATGTTTTAATTCACGACGATATCACGATCGAGGTACTCCGCCCGAGATGCGTGGATGTCCCAATTTTAGAGAGAGTGAACGAAAGTGAGTACCCTCATCTTGCAACCTCCCATAAGAAAGGAAGTGCTATGTAGACAATATTCTATTTCTGAAGTGTGGAATTAGGTATGTGAACAAGAAAGGAAGTGCTATCTAGACAATATTCTTTTTGTGAAGTATCAAAAGTGTGAAATTAGGTATGTGAAGAAGAAAGGAAGTGCTATTTAGATAATATTTTTATTTATGAAGTATCAAAATAAAAAAGGTTTAACTATTCTTGTAAGACACATAAGGCCTTTTCTTCAAAGATAGGCCAATAAACTTCACATACTTAGCAACACATGTGGACATATCATGTGATATGGGTAGTCCTAAAACTTCTTTTAACCATGCATATGATTTAAGAAGCTACATTGAATCAAAGTGAGAATGCTTCTTCTTAGTGTCCATTCCTTTTTTATATAAATCTAATTTACTCCTTGGTGGAGGGGTTTGTGGTTCCTCCAGAACGTCCTTGGCCTCTTCTTGTAGAAAAATTTTCGCGACCTCTATTCCCAAACCTTCCCAATCCATGTCTTCTTTCTGCTCCCTCTATGTTGTTCACCATAGGAGCTCTATTTTTCATGTTGTACCTACAGTTCCATGTACTGTGGTTATACATGTTAAAAATTAAACAAGTGTTGCTGTTAATAAACGTCCATAACCATAGCCTCAAGATTTGCAAATAAACAAGAAGGAGATAAACATAGCAACCATGCATGACAAAGAGAGTGGGTTCAATATCCCCCCCCATACATGAGTGAGCATGCTTCCTCATGCATGTTTTTATGTATTAGCAAAAAGCAAGTGCTCACATATATAGCTTGATACATTCCACTTTGGGCCATTAATATCAAAAAGTAACTTAGTCCCCAAGCTATTCTATTTACATTAAAATTGTAGCAATTTAATTAAATGAAACTATGGGCGACGGGCGACCATCATTAGTTTGTCTTGAGGTGTAGGGTCTTTAGGTCACTCATTCATCCCTTCAAATGTACTCATTGGTGTATGCGGAGCTAATGCCAAATTAGTTTGTGTTGAGGTGTAGGGTCTTTAGGTCACTCATTCATCCCTTCAAATGTACTCATTGGTGCATGCAGAGCTAATGCCAATGAGCACAAGCAAATTCTTATCTTTAAATCATGCAAAGTCTTGTGCTACTCTTCAATCAAATCCTCATACTAAAGATACATATGGTATGGCTCCCCTATTCTATTTAAATGAGCTAGAAAATACGGCAAAATCTTGATGCAAGCATTGGTTGAATAGTTTTTTTTTGGGTGCACATAAGTTTGTGTTTCAGGCTAAAGGGAATGATATATGGTGGTTGAGGGAATGATATATTGTGGTTGACCACTTTTTTGGCTACATGGTTATCTATTCAAATAGGCAAGGGGTATGTAATCCTTGTGTTCGCTCCTCTCCTTCCTACATGTGATTGGATTTTAGCCATGAGAAATTGGCACCATTGTTTGGATACTACTAGAGCAACTGAGCGTGAGGATCGTCAAGTAGTTTTAATCCTTAATGAGTTTTTCTTCATATTGTTAGCTACAACATTGCTTGAATAATAGCCAACGGTAGTGCATATGCCTCCCAAAGTAGAGGTACTAGGTTCGAATCTACTCTAGTGGCATCTACTTCTTGGAAAAACAAGAAAACAACATTACTTTGAATAGTTTTTTTTTGGGATCTTTGTGCTCGTGTGTGTGTGTGTTGTTTTTCATGCTGTCCGTCAACACTAGGAGATTTTGAACCTAGCACCTCATGCATAGGACTTCATCGCCTTACCACTAGGCTGTGTCTCTATTGGCTTACTTTGAATAGTTTATGAGGATGACAACTTGGATAGAAATTTAAAATTGTTAATTAAACCTATATACTAATGCTAAAGTAATTAGTTGTGGCCCTTCATTGAGTTAATTACATACACATATATAAACTCAAAAAAGGTGAATCAAAGGGCTGGTAATGTTTAAATAATAACATAATTTAAGGCAAAGGCTAAATAATAAATAACAGCATCATATTCATATATAATATACAAATTTCTACCTTGAGGGGTTTAATACTTTGGCGCCATTCAACCGTGCAGAGGGAAGCTCAGTCATGGAGCGCGTTTTGAAGGTGCGACTGCCAGAACTCCTTTTTGTTTTGTTTTGTTTTTGTTTGTTTGTTTGTTTTTTTTTGGGTGCTTTGTTTGCTCGCATACACTGCTGTTACAAGAAGCCATTTTCTTAGACATGGCCATGGCAACTGCGAGCTTTTACAGAATAGCAATCTCTGTGGAAGGTAAGAACGTTAGAAACAATGGAGCATATGCAGTGGGCTTCTCTTATCTTAAGAAACATCAACATGCGAATGCTCAATTAGAAATATGCATGGTCACATATCTGGATATCAATTAGAAACTGTTTGCTGTCCCTCCCAATCAGAAACATTTTGCTGCTCCTCCTATCCTGCAATCCATAGCCCGTTCATGACCAAGACCCTACCCCCCCTCCCCCTAGTATGGGTGGCTTTGCTCTTATGTCTTAGAACCATGAAAGCAATTGAGCATAACACATGAACCTCTTCTCCATTTTTTTGGAGTTGTCACTTAGATTCTCTCAAGAATACTTATTCTGACGGGCCCGACAATGCCATGTGCATGGCTCTTACCCCTAACATTGTTTATGTGCCATGTCATTGTTGGGACCCATGTCAAACAATGCTCTAAAGATGCCCAAAGAATGTTACTCTAAAACCTTTGCTCTATGGACTTTGGTGATATTTAGAGAGTACATGACACATTTTAAGTTGAGCTTTACGTTCGTTATTTGGCATGCCAAAGAGAGTAAATGATGGTATGTTGTATCTTTAGGGGTGTCTGGTTTCGCACTTTGATGATACCATCATCATAAGAGATCACTGGCAAAGATATGCTTACTTGAGCTGCTAAAGTTAGAGTTAAGATGCTGGTTGTTGCTTTTGTACCCATCATTAATGGGAATGGCGTCAAGTAGATGTTAGAGGTCATCTTTGTCCGAAGCATATATTTTTTCCCAATTAAGGTCATCTTTTATTTTTTCTCAAAGAAAGAATCCTTCTATTAGTAGAAAGAAAGCATTTGCATAATGTACACTACAACACTCAATAGAGGCAACAACATACAAGTGGTCTCTCATTCGTGTATGTAGCATGTAGCTAGTATGTTCATGTAACACACAGCAAGGCCTTCTTTATACCTTTGTGTTTGAGTGAGTTTAAGCAATTCACTTCAATTCTTGAACAAGGAGATAGAGCTAAGATGGAGAGTCGACACTAGATTGGGTCCCAACTACCCACTTAAGGGCCCCCTCCTGCAAGCAAGTATTTGCTTTTATTACTTTGGATGATTTCTACCAAGAACTTACCGACAATGGTTGATTGTGGACTGTGGAATGCCAAATGCAGTGGATAGTGTCTATCTGGCTGGGTTATTGGTCTCATTGCATCTGATATGCCAAATGTGCCAAGTGGCAATGCTGCTGATGAGCTTCCACCTGTGGCTCACTGGCAACTTTGAGGTCCATTGGGGCACCGGGATCAAGGGGGGAGGAATGGCTGAAAATTAAAAAATGTGTAAGCTGAAGGGCAAGATTTGTCCCACTCATGGCCTTAGCAATCTTGGCCCACGTGATGAAGCGGGGAGAGTGGTGGGCTTAGAGATGAACAATTGAAGAATCCTCCATCAAATCTGCGTCTTTGGGCAATCCTAAAGGCTGTGGCGATGCGACTTATGGAGGGCACCACAATGACTTCATGAAGCTAGATGGCCTTCTAAGGCCAACCATGTGCCCATTGCTAGAGGGTAATCTTAAGGTTGAAAACTCTCTTAGAGTTAGTGCTAGAAGTTTGAGAGAAAATCCGGTGAAGGGCCTTGGCCCTGCTAAAAGGGGTCGTAGAGGGGTTCTCTTGCAACAAAATGTAAGAAGGGAATTCAAGGGGCCTCTGGTCGAATGGTGGGGTCTTGCTAGATGCACCCCCCTAGGTCCCACTGAAGCCGAGCAAGGGAGAAGTGTTTCTTTGAAAGCCTTAGACGCTAGAAGTGGTGGTCTGCGATCTCAAGAGGAGAGGATTGATGTTGTATTTGTGATCGTGGAAACCAACTATCCTCACCCACTAGTGACGAGAAGGATAGCCTTCTTGGAGAGAGCCAAACTGCGTGTTCCTGGCCTTGGTCATGTTAGAAGTCATCTCCTGTCTAGATTTATACACCAGGGCCTTTGTTGTGGGTGTGCCCGCCCTTATCAGGTGTTTTATCAATTTTCCTCACTCCCCGCATTTTTCCCCTATTTTTTTCCATTTTTTTGTGGCTTGGGAGGCAGCCTTGAGGTGGCGGGAGGGCCCAGTAGCTGGCCGACTGAAGGCACTGGTCCACGACTCCCTTACTGAGATGGCCGACTGCTGTCACACTGGCCGACTGGCTGTTTAGCTGGTCGTGGAGATTCAGCAACAGTCGGCTGCCTACAGCAGGCCGACTGCTGATGTGGGGGCATATAAATAGGCCCCCACCCCCATACCACTCATTGTACCATATACCGGGATCTTCTTGTGTATATCAGAGCAGAGTTACACGCCTACATCTCTCTCTCTCTTGTGCTGTTTTTCTGCATGCGTTTTCTGCTCTTGTGTTCCCAGATCTGGTCATCATCTCCGCTGCGTATTCTGACATGGTATCAGAGCCTAGGCTCTAGATAGTTCTTGGGATTTGTGTGAGCAAGAGGGGGACTGTTTTGTGGTTGATTGGTGGACTGTTTTGGATTGTTCGGGAAGAGGAGAAGCAAGAGGAAGGCGGGTTGATTTGCTGGACAGCCACTTGCAGGTTTTAGTTCTTCTTTGTTCCCACCCAACCACCCTTTTCAGAGTACATCCCCGCAATGGCAGATTTGTTTGAGATGGCCGAGAGACATGTGAACATCCCGACACTCCCCACGTTCCCGGTGGACCGTCAGTTGGACGGGAGCAACTACGGCATATGGAAGGTTATGATGGAATCTGTTCTGGAGTCTTACGACCTCGCTGATTTCGTCGTTGTTGGTGTTCCACGGCCGGACGTTGAGGAAGGGGAGTTACCGTCAACCCGAAAGGACCGGGAGGCGAAGACACAGATGTGGGATCGTGTCAACGCCAGGGTCCGTTCGTTTATTTTCCTCAACTGCACACCACAGGTAATCAATCATGTAAAGCATATGACGCTGGCCAGATGTATATGGCAGCATTTGGCCTCACTTTACAACAGGGTATCGCCCATGAAGAGGATTTCCTTGGAAGTACAGATGCGGGTTATGAACCCTGCAAAGTCGTCGACGATGCGGGAGCATATTAACAAGCTGAAGGCTCTTCAGCAGGAAGTTCTTCAGGCTGGGAAGGAGATATCGTCAGAGGACATGGCCATCACGTTACTGTCACATTTACCCTCTTTGTACTCAGCATTTTACTCGTCTTTGATTACAAGTGGCAAGCTCAGCACCATCACGTGGGAGGAGCTTGTGCCCATGGTCCTGGACCAGGAGCACCGATTTACGAACCCTTCTCAGGGTGGAGGTTCGGAGGCCTTAACTGGCCAACGGTCGAAAGGCCGTAACTCGGGCAAAGGGAAGGCTTCATCGGAGAAGTCTTCTGAGAAGAAGTCCGACGCTGACCGCGAGAAAGTGAAGGCAGAGAGGACCTGTAATGATTGTGGCGAGAAAGGCCACTACTGGAGGCAGTGTCCCAAGCGAAAAACCGAGAAGGGTGAAGATTCCTCAGTAGCAATCATGAAGACTCCGGCTTTTGTGCACCTGGAGGTGATGGACACCGATGTTTTATTTTCTTCAGGCAGGGAGGAGATTGGAGGACTCTCCGCAACGGATACTCGGGAGTGGATTCTCGATAGTGGTGCTTCCAGGCACATGACTCCTTCCTGTTCCGATTTACAGGATCTCTGCAGGTATTCTGGTCATATACTTACTAGTGATACATCCACTATCTCAGTTCACAGTGAGGGCAGGATGGAGATAGTTCCCGATGGCAGAGGGGGGAAGCATTCCTCCTAGGTGTTGTATGTTCCGGCACTTGGTTTTCATCTGTTGTCAGTGCATCAGGTTTGCAAGACTGGCGTACGGGTGGAGTTTGATGAGCATTTTGTTGCTCTCCGGGACAAAGCAACAGGTCAGGTGGTTTGGGAAGGTGGAGTGGAGAATGGAGTTTACACGCTTTCAGCACTCTCTCTCCCAGGTCCTCAGGGTTGTGATGAGTGGCAGTCTGGTAATGGCCACTCAAGTGTGGATACGCTGCAGGTGCGGGCTTTCCGGGACCAGATGGTGGATAGCTTGCCAGTAAGATGGCAGCAGTTGGCAGGAACTCTCCAGTATTGATGTTGGTAGTTCTTGTGTTCGTCAGTCAGAGGAAGCTGAACAGGTCACTTATGCTCTGATGTCTCGTAGTGTTCAGGACATAGTACTTCGAGTAGATGAGGATGTTCTTTCCATGGGGACCTTTCGGAAAGCCAGGCAGGTGGCAGGTGCTTATTTGCAGAAGGAGGTGGTTTCTCCAGGCTTTGTGGTTCCGGATTCAAAGGGGGTGGTTGACAGGTTTCATCAGGTTTCCAGGACTTGCTTGTGCACCATAACAGGTGTTGATCCTTGTGAGCAGTGTGATGCCTCTTTGACTCAGAAGCTGTATGGTTCATGGATCTGGTTGATGGACACCAGATTGGACGGGAGCTTCTTGATGAGGCAGTTGAGCTCATGGTTGCGGATGACTATTTGGGAGGCAGGATTGCGTTTCCTGTGGTTTCTGTGGCATGCGAAGGATCATGGACTCTTGTACACAGGAGGGGGATTGTTGGATGGAGTCCGACTCCACGGTTGGAGTGACTCGGTTTGGGGAGGAGATCCGGACACGAGGGGATCTACTTCAGGCCCAGGAGCAGTTTTACGGAGCAGTTGGAGACAGTAATCTTTTGCCTTGTCGAGAACAGAGGCAGAGTACCGGGCTGTTTGTGAGGTGGTGCGGATGCAGAGTTTGCATAGCAGGTTTGGGCTTCCACTGGAGGAACCCATGGTCATCTAGAGGCACTTTGTTCGTGAACAGATCGTTGCTGATGACATCTTGCTAGAGTTCTGTTTGACGGAGGACAGTACGGTGGACCTCTTCACGAAGTCGCTCTCTCAGGATTTGCTCAGGCGGCACCCCAGCTCCCAGTGGTTGGTTTCACAGCCAGGAGCTGAGAGGGGGTGTTAGAAGTCATCTCCTGTCTAGATTTATACACCAGGGCCTTTGTTGTGGGTGTGCCCGCCCTTATCAGGTGTTTTATCATTTTTCTTCACTCCCCGCATTTTTCCCCTATTTTTTCCCATTTTTCTGTGGCTTGGGAGGCAGCCTTGAGGTGGCGGGAGGGCCCAGTAGGCTGGCCGACTGAAGGCACTGGTCCACGACTCCCTTACTGAGATGGCCGACTGCTGTCACACTGGCCGACTGGCTGTTTTAGCTGGTCGTGGGATTCAGCAACAGTCGGCTGCCTACAACAGGCCGACTGCTGATGTGGGGGCATATAAATAGGCCCCCACCCCCATACCACTCATTGTACCATATACCGGGATCTTCTTGTGTATATCAGAGCAGAGTTACACGCCTACATCTCTCTCTCTCTCTCTTGTGCTGTTTTTTTGCATGCGTTTTTTGCTCGT